>NW_004797528.1:872533-874501 GCF_000002075.1 Aplysia californica
GTGGGGGTGGTGTCACGCCACGAATCATCACTTGGTTTCACACTGGTCCTGTTTTCTTTATTTGCCAAGCGCCATAGTTTTGTTTCAAAACCAATGGTAAAAAAAAAGAATTGCAACACGTTATTATTTTGCTTAGTATGTGAAATTTGCCTGTGGATCTATCTGTGCATGCGTGAAAGTGGGACTTTTCATGCTACCTCTTCCACCTCTTCTCCCCCCCCCCTCCCTCTCTCCCCCCCCCCTCTCTCTCTCCCTCTCTCTCTCTCTCTCTCTCTCTCTCTCTCTCTCTCTCTCTCTCTCTCTCAGAATGCAATAATGATTAATAGTGCTGATGAAAAAGCAATATGGACAGGCACATAGCACAGAGGAACAGTAATGAAGTAGGACACACAAGCGTACACAGGGTCATCCTACCTTCCGCCAAAAAACAAACACCCCAAAAAAAAATCCCTGCAAAGGCAAGAAAAACAAAACAGAACAAAACAAAACTCAAACAAACACTCGGGGGTAGGGGAGGGGGTGGTGTTGTTTCGCCACGAACCTTCATCAGGTTTCACACTGGTCCTTTTTCCTTTACTTGCCAAGCGCTATAATTTTGTTTCAAAGCCAATGGTTAAAAAAAAAGAATTGAAACATGTGACTATTTTGCATAGTATGTATGTGTAATTTGCCTGTGGATCTATCTGTGCATGCGTGAAAGTGGGACTTTTCATGCTACCTCTTCCCCTCCACTCCCCCCCCCCTCTCTCTCTCGCTCTCTCTCTCTCTTTCTCTGTCTGTCTTTCTCTCTCTCATTCTCTCTCTCTCATTCTCTCTCTCAGAATGCAATTATGATCAACAGTGCTGACGAAAAAGCGATATGGACAAGCACATAGCACAGAGGAACAGTAAAGAAGTAGGACATACAAGCGTACACAGGGTCTTCCTACCTTCCGCCCAGCCCCCCTCCCCTAAAAAAAAAACCCAACAAAATCCATGAAAAGACAAGAAAAACAAACAAAACAAAACTCAAACAAACACGACGATAACAAAAGACCACCTTTCAAACACCACATAAAACCAGACGAAGAAAGAGAGAGAGAGAGAGAGAGAGAGAGAGAGAGAGAGAGAGAGAGAGAGAGAGAGAGAGACCCCACGGGACAAAATTTAAAAAGAAGTAAAAAATACGAAATTGAACTTTGGTTAACCAGTAACTAATGTCTCTCTCGCCCTTTTTTAACTCCCAGTGGAGCATAGGCCATCAACAACAATATTTCTCCAGCGAAGCCTGTCCTGCACATCCTTTTCTAGCTGTTTCCATGATGTCCCAGCCTTTTCCATTTCCGCTCGTACCGCTCGCCTCCATGTCATCTTAACTGCTCACAGAATTCTACACTTCATTAAACTCCACTTTTGACGATGGCTCTCTCAGAAATTCCACGTTGTGCCGGCACCTATGATTAGTAACTAAGTTACCTTGCCACTAATCCCCGGTGAGAAGAAAAACAAAGTAACTGGTGAAGAAAACTCTCCCCAGTCGTCCTTTCTTTTCCCTTGTGACCCAGACCATAAAGTGTATGTTGGACTTGAAGCTGGCAATTGGACTGCGTAATGGGAAATTTGTTTAGTTTTTAGTAGAGGTTTTATGGTGCTCGCAACTGCATAAAGTCATATAAGTGTCGAAGATTAGAGGTGTTACAAGAGAGTAACAAACACAAAAAAGAAGGAGGGGAGACAAAGACGATATCGATAGCAGATGTTTGATAGGAAAGAAGAAAAAAACCACACCAGAGCACCCGCCAAGCACCCACTATTGGACTGCTTTACGGGACATAATGGCATTTTTTTTCGGTTCTCCTCATCGAAGGGACGTCTCCAATTCACGAGCCTTTATTCGCTGCAATGTAAATCGCAGTAGTGTGCGGTGACTTAACGCGGAGTAACCGAAGCAATTCATCCCCAAAAAGATTCTATGATTTCAGGATAGGG
>NW_004797528.1:875496-885463 GCF_000002075.1 Aplysia californica
CAAAAAAAAAAAAACCACACCAAAAAACCCAAAGCAAAAACAAAACAACAACAACAACCAAACCTTTCTGCACGAGAATCGAACTCACGTCTTCTGCATGCGACAGTGAAGAGCTTAACATTTACACCAGACGTCACGTAAGTTTATAAATAAACTCAGTAGTAGTAAGTAACAGTATTACGGCACTTGCAACACAATAAGGTCATATTAATGCCGAAGATTAGATGTGTTACAAGAGAGTAACAAACACAAAAAAGGAGGAGTAGAGATAATGATGATAGACGTTTAACAGAAGGTAAGAAAGAGCAGACCACACCAGAGCACTCACCAACCACCCACTCAGCGATTCAGAAAGTCGGATGCAATGGTAGGAAAAAGGTTGAACGAACATATTTTGGAATTGGTTTAACGCTGTCCTAAATATTGAGTTTTTAATCGACCTTTGAAGTCAGAGCATTCCATCGAATGGCTAGAGTAAAGAAGAAAGAAGTTGAAAAGAAAGAGAACAGAGCACAAAGAAAGAAAAAAAATAACAACACACATTAACATTCGCCTGGACGAAGATGCTCACATGATATGCTTTTCGACTAGTTTACCATAAGAGCGGTCACATCTCCGACTGGTGAGCAGAAAATTTGCTTGCCCTCCCACCCTCCTCACCACACCACACATAAACCTACACATTTTGGAGATTTTTCCTCACAGAACATTTATAGTCTTTGCCATTTTCGTAAGAGACTGGGGGTCATTGTGCCCCATTAACAGACCCAGCCCATAACATAATCCAATCTCATTTAAACATGCTCTCCCTCTTGCCCGTTTTAACTCCCAGTGGAGCACAGGCCATCAACAACATTTCTCCAGCGAAGCCTGTCCTGTGCATCCATTTCTAGTTGTTTCCATGATGTCCCCGCCTTTTCCATTTCCGCTTGTACCGCTCGCCTCCATGTCATCTTTGGTCTTCCTTTCTTAAGTTTTCCTTGTTTTAAACATGCAGCAAACTTTAAAGATGACAGCTGTTTTTGCCAGCCACCCCCCTCCCCTATACCCTCTTTCTTCTCGTCCCAGACACTGAAGTCACGTAAGGATAAAGGTATTATTATTCAACTCTAACGCATTACAGAGAGTTGTAAATGTCGGTCCTTAGCAATATTTGTCACTCACGCAACACAATCTTTTCGACTCAAATCAATAGTTGAAGAATCAATAACGCCCGGGGAAGTGTGGGTATAATGAAGTTTTTGTTTGTTTTAGAGGTTTTACGGCGCTCGTAACTGCATAGCTCTAAGGTCATATGAGCGTCAGAAGATTAGAGGTGTTACAAGAGAGTTAACATAAAAAAAGAAGAAAGGGAGATAAAGACGATAGATGTTTCATAGGAGAGAAGAAGCAAACCACAACAGGGCACCCGTCAACCACCCATGCGGGTATAATGAAGTTTACTGCTAAGACATCTTTTTAAAAAGTAGCATCCCCCCTCCCCAACAGAAGAGAAAACCCACCCAGTCTATACATGTTATCCCCTATTCTTCACTCACCACTCATCTTAGCCTCTTTTGGACACAACCCCTTCCCTCCTCCCTCACTCCGGAGAGAGAGAGAGAGATACAGAGAGAGAGAGAGAAAGAGAGAGAGAGAGAAAAAAAAAGAGAGAGAGAGAGAGAGAGAGAGAGAGAGAGAGAGAGAGAGAGAGAGAGAGGATTTTTTTTGGGGGGGGGGGGGGGGGGCAGGACCAACGTGAGAAAAACTAAGATTAAGAAAGATAAAGATAGCAGTGAGCGAGTGTGAGGGTGATTCGGGGAATGGCAGTATACTCAGACAGACAGACAAACAAACAGATAGACAGCCGAACAGACGGACAAATGGACGGACAGGCGGACAGACAGACGTTCGACCGTCATCTAATGGAAAGCTGACACAAACTTGATACTGTGTATGATGTAAAATAATTGCCCTCACGAAAGCAACACAGGGGAAAGCAAGCTGACACAGTCGATAGTGAATGCACGGTATTAACTTGTCTGTATACATTAAACAGGAGTATTTTGACATTATCTTCACATGAGTTCACTGCACTTTGACAGGTCGGAATTAAAAAGGACTCACATTTCGCCAGGAACAGAACAACATAATAAGAATTAAAAGAATCAGACAATACTAGAGCAACAATCGGTTGGCAGCATTTATGACTAGACTCAAGGTCTGAGCATGGGCTTCACAGAACTCTCAATATCACCAGGTCTTGTTTTTGCTCAGAAGCAGTTTCATAAAGGTGGGGAGGGCAACGAGAAGGAGGTGGACATGAAAAAGAAGAAAAAGATGAAGGAGGAGAAGGAGGAGTAGAACAACTACAGAAAAACTATAATAACAACATCAATGACAAACACCACTACAGAAGAGTGCCTGCCAACTACAAGGTAACTTATGGGGTGCTGTGGGGTGCAATTGAAAATAACTGAAATAAAAACAGGAACTTTCATTTTCAAGAGGTTTGAATTATCTTATATATATGTATTTCAATTTTATTTTAAAAATTTTTTTAAGTAGAAGTTTTACGGTGCTCGAAACTGCATAAGGTCATATGAGCGCCAGAAGATTAGAGGTGTTACAAGAGAACAACAAACATAAACAAGAAAAAAGGGGTGATAAAGACCATAGATGTTTGATAGGAAGGAAGAAGCAAACCACACCAGAGCACCTGCCAACCACCCACTTCAGTTTTTGAGAAGATAACTGTAAAGGTAAAAGAAAAATCTATGAGTTACAGTGAAATTTGCAGATACAACAAACCCAAGAGACGGGGAGAGGACAAAACAATAGAGGAGTTGTTGCTCTTTTATTGAGTTGCACTGTGTAAAAAGTTAGCATTGTCACTGCCTTTCTTTTCTCACAAGTAAAACACAAAGTTAAGCGGTGCTCGCCTTCAAAATCTTGTACAACAGAAGTAAAGTGTTGGTTTTTATAATGTGACAAATATGCAAAACCAAAGCAACGAAGTCAATCTGAGAGAAATGACTAAAAAAAAACCCAGAATCGTCTGAACACTGTACAAAAGAAAAAAAATAAATGAAATTAGCAGATTTTAACAAAAGACAGAAAACAACACAGCAGAAAGAAAATGACAAAATATATTGCGGAAAAACACACAGAAAGAAATAAAAAGGAAAGGCACAAAAAAATAAAGGTATAAAAATCACCCCTGAAGCAGTGGCTCACCTTGCCTGAATCATGCAGCTCCTCTAGCAGCTCAAATGAGTCATGAACATATTTGCTGTAGCATAAGGTGAGAGGGGGCATAAGCGGACTTGACACTTGACTCATACAGCAAACTCTGGCCTCATGCCAGACACTGGATCAGGGGAGTGAAACGGGTAAAGAAATTTGAAACTACGGACATGATACCAACAACATAAGTAGCACACAGAAAGTCATAAAATACAATTTCTGCACAACATGAGTACAAAGATTCAGTGTCTCCACTGATCCATGATGAGGATGACAGAAGTTTATCATAAAAGTACAATTTAAAACTTTCACAATACTAATAATGTGTTTATAAATGTTATGTGAACACTGGTGTAAGCTGATTCATAGATATCAAAGGTCGACACAAGGGGTTTGGGTAGAAGGAACAAAATTAAAAGCAATGTGCAGAATATGTACCCAGAACAAACAGCTTCAAATACAGTCGAACCTGCCTTAATGGAAACCTGTCCCAGACGAAAACTGTCACAACGGAATCTCCCCCGTTCACTACTTGAAAAATTCCTCTTTAGTTACTTCTATAAAACAGAAACCTGCTCTAACCGGAAACGGAGGGTTTTGACCTGTCCAAGACAGAAAATCTGTTGCCCACTAAGCCCTGATTTAAAACAAAACTTCCAGTTTTGGTTCCATTTGCTCTAACATTTACACCATACAGCCAGGTGAGGAAGGGGGAAAAGCTGTGCAGCTTGGAGGTAGTTGTTACCTGAGGCGTACATATCGTACCTCATGGCACACAGTTACCCCATCAGTTTGATCCCTGAGCGGTGCAGATGATCAGGGTGGTGTGGATGCGGAATCTCACCGCGGCTTGTAAAAACGCTCGAATGGTGCTCCAGCACAGAAACTTTCCTAATTAGCCAGAAGAATGACATTATTTTGAGAAATGCCTGCCACCCTTATCATATGACTAGCCCAGAAAAAAGTTCCTTGTATTGTTGTTACATGCACAACAACATTGACTTTGGTTGATAGTGCCCATTATACCGATGGGTGGGGCCAAAGGTGGAAACAAAGGAGAATGTGCGTATGAACTTAAATTCAAAATATCTAACTGCAACTTCAAAATCTCAAGTCGTACACTTAAATTTCAACTTTACTTTAGCCCTGAAAGCAAGCTGCGGCTTCATCTTCCAACCCCATCTACCCATCCCCCCATCACATCTTAGATAAATTCCAACCCACAGAGCCAACAGATATTACATCAAAACCCACTTTCATTTTAGGATAAAGGAAGGCAGTCCATTTCTAAAGTTCTTTTCATATTTGATCCTTTGTCTCCAGAATTTTTTCAGTGCTTCAACAGAATTTAATTTTGGTCTGTCAGAATTGAGTGGAGAGTCACTTACCTATTTGAATGAGCATTCTCGTAAAAAACTAAACAACCTACAACTAGTGTTTTATACCTCATTAGAAATGAAAATAATAAATGTAAAAACGGATTATGAAAATGGCTGGGTCAAAATTTCAATAAAATTGTAATTCAGGGAAAACAAACACCATTTTTTAAAAATATGTCAAATTTAAGAATCACGGATACAGTATATATTACTGAGAAATTGTGAGTGTAATTTATTCAATCCACATGCAATTTTAAAAGGGCATATATATCACTTTATTGTAAATTATTATTCACAAAGTTATAGCCATTTTTGTGCAATCAGCTGAGTTTCAAAATCGTGAACACAAACCCACAAACTGAAAAATGCATAATCGAAAACACTCATCTTCTCACTCAGACTATCAACAAACAAAATTTGATAATTTATAGAATACTAGTCATACATGTATGGTACAGAGTGGGTGGTTAGTGGGTGCTCTGACCAGTGTGATTTTCTCCGTCTTTCCTATCAAACATCTATCATATTCATCTCTTCATTTCTCTTTTTCTTTTCTTTGTATGTTACCCTCTAGTGAACCTCTGATCTCCAGTACTTACATGACCTATTTGTGTTACAAGTGCTGTAAAACTCTTACTTAAAGTATATGAATGCACTGAATAATTTTCTGTGTTTATTTGGAAGTAAACAATCGCATTCTCAGAAGCTGGTGACACGGACACTCAGCAAAACAGGATCAGCATACACTGGTCAGTGCCACCAGCCACTCGGATACAACAAGGTTTATATATTGCCTAGTTTTTTCTTTTTTAGGTCAGGATGACTTTGAAGTTCAACCCAGATCAGCAGTGTATCTCGACTCGCCTTTACTTTTCCAATTTCAATTGCCACTTTGTCTTTAATAATATTATGTTATAATTATATTGAGAAGACACAAGATTTCGATGCTCAGTTCTAACTACTTCATTGTGAACAATCAGGGAAATTCCCAAAATAATTTACTGACAACGCCTGAAACAAAAAAATCAAAAGGTTGGGTATCTACTTGTCACCAGAGGCAAACAATTACAGCACCTCTTGGCTAAAGAGCTCACCTACAGATGCTGCACTTGCATATAAAGAATTGAGTCTGCTTAAACCAAACACGTTTAATCCAAAAACAGCTGTTAACCGATAGAAAATAAACCCCCAATCTTTCTCCACTTTGTTTTTGTAAAAAAACCATCGATACGGCAAAATGCTCCCACTTTTTAACTGAAAAAAATTTTGAAGGTTACGCCGACTAAATGTTTACTAGCAACCCACACATTAAATCATAAAGTCTTATAACGTGCTTCAAGACAGCAAACAAGGGAAGGAGAGATGAGAATACACATCATGTGTCAATTGCGGGCTAGAGAGAAGCATCGCCAGTATACATCATTGGGTTTACACACTATGAAGACGCCTTGTGAATCAAGGGTAGTGAACGTATATCTGGTCTGTAGCACAACCTTCAGTTGGTCATGGCCTATCATCTCTGTGAACTTAGTTCACACAGGCTTTACACATAAGCACATGGATGCCTTTGGTATGTTTCATTACGTCAATGGCATTGGGTTTGTACTCAATTTTCAAGACTAGCACAGTACAGTGTGCTGATCTACTCTTTTTTCTGTTCTGTGTAACTATTTGGCAAAGCAAGCTAACAATGCTGAAGAGAAAGTACAATATTTCCAGCCTACAACTGAAACTGCAATCACTAAAAGAGGTAGATGAGCTTTTACCAAAAGGTGGGGGTGTTTGCTTAAGGACTTTTTAAATCAACCACAACTCATGGTAAAATAAGTTTTCTTCTGAAAGCTTTATGCAAGGAAATAAGTTGGTCAAGCTGCATGAGCAAGTAGATTGATGTGTGCATCTTATATCTCTATATAGAAAGATAATAGTACTAAAAATAGGGCATTTTTTACTCATCCTGAGTGCACACGTAATTGTATGTTAAATACAGAATATTGTTAATCTTAAACTATCAAACAGAAGTGCATTCAAACATTGAAAATAGTTTGTATACACCATCATAACAGCGTGTGTCCATTAAAAGGGTTTTATTTTTTTATATTAATGATGTTATTGCTGAGTAAAATTTATAAGTTCGTTCATAACTCGTGTCATAATTACATCATCAGACTTTCCAAGGTCTAGAAAACCCAAATCGTTAAACATATCATCCTTGGGAATGACCGGTATTAAACATTGGTTTGACATTGATCTATCAGAAGGGTAATTTTCCGCTCACTTGCATGGTTTTGCTTAAATATGACTTTGATTGAGATAATCCAGGTTTGTCATAATGATGTTATGAACGAACACTTTATGATATTTCTGCAAAATATCATGTGAGGGACTTCCCACTGTTTCACAACATCCTTTTACATGGTGGAATGAACATGGAAGAGTATCGTGCTGATGACTCAAAGGAGAAGCGAAGAAGAGGCAAAAATATGCTTGTCATAATGGATTGTCATCATGTTATGAACGTGACAGTGTGTCATAATGGTTGTGAACGAAACCTTATTCCATGTAATTTACAGTTGTTTTGGGATGTATTTTTAATTTTAACCCAACTTGAGGATGTATTAGACCTTGCTTACGTTCTGATATTTTGATTTTTATCATAAGTGTATGGTTCTGGATTTTAATTAGTATTTTACTTTTGTAGTAATGGTTATGAACGAACTACATATTGTACTCTGAGGGCTTTCCAGAGTTGATAAACATTAAAAACATGTATACAGATACATATTATGAGGAAACTTTCATTAAATATAAAATTTTAAAGTAAATGACAGGTCAAAATATTAATTTTTAGGTCAAAACTGAAGTTTGTCATAATAGTTATGAACGAACAATTAAAGGTATTCTAAGGGTTTTTCAATGATTAAACTTTGATTTCTTCCAACATATAACCTTATTTTGAGGAGAGTCTCATAAATTAAAACAATTTTATGTGAATGACAGAACAATAAGTTAATTTTTTGGGCCCAAAGTAAAATTTGTCATAATAGTTATGAACGAAACAGTGTGTCATAATGGTTATGAACGAACTTTAAATTTATGCATAATATGCCCTAAGACCAGTTTGCGTTTAGAAATAGCTGTACAATGGTCTTTCATTTATCACTTGACTATAATTAGACCAGAGTGTTATTTTAGACAATTCTAGTCGATGAAACTTGATATAATTGATAGTATTTTGGTCACTTATTGTTCGTTCATAACTATTATGACACAAAAAAGTAATTTTATCAAAAATTAATAAAGATTTTTATAAATTGTCAATTCTATGTATTTTTGGAAGTTATTTGCTATGTCTCAAAATATAACATCAGCCTAGCTGAAGAAAGGAACTTTGAGTATTCATAAATTTGTGTCATCATTGTTATGAACGAACTTTTTGCTATTTCCGTCATTCAAGTCAGAATTACACCAAAACCATTGCATATACAGCTTTGGCAGTTACTGAGCCTGAAAGAGCAATCATTAGGCGATATAATATGGGTGATTAAAGAATTATTACATAAAGTTGATTTTGGACCTCATTTGTCACACCCAGGTATCCCACCTTTTGGCAAATGCTCAGATGAGAGAGAAAAAACCTGCTAAAAAGTGTAATTTAGCGCAAGCATGGCATTCCCAAGCTGTCAAGAATCATTGCATTCTGAGTAACCCTCTCTAAACCATGAACATGACTAAACAAAAGGAAATCCTGCAGTCCAGCAGATTTCCGTTTAAGCCGACTCCACGGTAATTCATCCTCCTCTTTACTAATAAATGTTGTCTTAACACCTGGACTTGTATTTAAGACTGTGACACAGAAACAACAGGAACTTGTCTTGACCTAACTTGATGGAACACAACAAAATAAGATCCAAAAAACCATGAGCAAATCAAGCAAAAGCAAAGCGCAGACACCACGAGCCAACCCAAAGTCTAAGGTATGTTTACTATACTTTGATTACATTACATTATTCATTATTATAATATACACATATATTCGATTACTGTACCAACACATCATGTAGCACAAACTCGACTACCCATCCCTGTCAGTACTGAAAACTAAAGAAAAATCTTAGTCATCAATGGGTGTCTGCTCAAGCATTAAGCCAATCGTGACAGTTCTATTGTTATATCCTATACTGTATGTCTTTGTGCCTGTCACAACATCAGCCCAAGACCTGAACATAAAACCAAACAGAATAGGGACAAGTAAATACAGATGAGATAGAGGCTAACTGATACAGGGAGTAGAGGGGGTTATCATTCTGTTAATGTTTAGCCTTGCTCACTGTAAATCTTACTAAACGAGCCTTACCCTACCCAAGTCGAACACTCACTCTGAACAATATCAATTTACTACTAAACTACTGTCACTGCCAATACAGTCGAACCTGCCATAACGGCCACCTGTATAATATGGCCTCCTACACAAACGCCCACTTTCCATTTCCTCCTTTGTGTTTTTTCTATATAATTTAATTGTGTGAAACGGTCACCTGTCCAACACGGCCACGGCCACCTTATTTAATCAACCCACAGTCAAATTTACCTGCCTCAGGCAGCCAGGCGTGGTCATACATTGCCCAATGCTTTGTCATAAACTTTGAATCGGCCCCCCACGCTGTGGATGGGCCATCGTAATTCATTCACCTCTCGTTATTGTTAATGCCTCCAATGAATTTTTACCCAAGTTGACCAATGAGTAGGCCTAACAATAAATTTTCAACTGCTGGTGAGGGAAGCGTGATCCATCATAACCTATAAGCCCTGCCTACAACTCATGCACAAATTGTGCGTGATGTGATCCTGGTCACTGTTTCGTTTACCTAATCTGTAGCAAAGTTACAGTGGAAGTTGACGTGAACTTGCGACAGACGCTTCACTCGTTCTCTGAATCGTGGCGACCCGTTTGTTTATTTTACCATGGCATTCGGTCTTCATCGTCTTACTTACATTTAGTTAATATTACCCTTGCATAAAATCAGAAAAAAAGAAAGCTAACACAAAGTTCAACAAACGAACAAAACAACAACAAAAAAAACCTTCTTGCAACACCCACCCCCTTTTTCCAAAGAAAACAAAAACCCTTTAGAATTTTCCTTACGGCAGTCCTAAAACTGAGATCAGCCCCCGTTTTGATGTTGGAAGAGAATGATTTGCTTTCTTCATTTTGATTAGTCCTGCCCAAGACAGCCACCTGTGTTATATAAGTACGGCCACTTTTCGGCGCTTTTTCGGTAGTTCCCACCCCCCTTATTTGATAGAGCCTGACCTACATCTAGATCTATATAGTATATAATATACGTTTGATTCGCGGCAAG
>NW_004797528.1:885823-891180 GCF_000002075.1 Aplysia californica
CCCCCCACCTCCACATTTTTATTAGGTCAGGGGGCTTGCCCCCCTGAAAAACCCCTACTCTTGACTTTAACGAACGAAACTACAAAATCGCCCAGATCTCTAGCCTGGCCTAGCCTGGCCTAGGCTATCAACCAAGATTATAACCCAACCATGGAAGGATTGGTCAATGCATGAAATTTAGAACTCCTGTCCAAAGCAATAAGGTATTGAGTTATTTGCATGTAAAGACCGAAGCTGAAGCTTACAGTGTCAATGTTCCAACTGAGGCCACTGAAGACTGGAGCAATGTAGCAGTGGCAAAAAAAAGTGCACTGAGAATATTGTTTTGGTCTTCTCTAATAATAACCTCCAAACGCTGGAGAGTGGTAAACCGTCGACTTCCACCCTTACCCTTGGCCTAGATCTGCCTTACGGGAAATCCCGGTAATTGACAGCTGTTTGTGAAAATCTGAACTGACAATTACATTATTTCCTAAAACTCCTCTTTAAAACACTGTAAATATCTATAACAAAAATTCAATTTTTGAGTTATAACATTGAAATTAGAAAGAAAAAAGGCTTTTCTTGAACTTTTCAAGTAAAGAGATTTTATTACCATTCTTTTAAAAACTTTGTTATGTTGCTGAACTCAGGATTAAGTTAAGTTTTTTTAAAGTCAAACAAGGGAAGCTACTACAAGGGAATCATATCATAACAAAATGGCTTCGTTGGTTGATCTTCGTCCGAAAAGAGAGTTCATAAATCCGAACTTTGACCACTATCAACTGTCCCTTGACAAAATTCCCAAACGTGAAATTCCGCTCGATAAAAGTGAGTTAAATTTTGCATGCATTCCTAATGTGTAAGTGATAACTGTGGAAATTTAATGGCATGTTAAGTTAAATTGTGAATCATCTGCCTCTGTCACACTCCGCTATTGACAGTGTCAAAATCTCCACGTCATTTAAGTAATTTAGCATGACCATATAACATAGAGAGATCCCCTGGCGTACAATTTATTGTATGTGTTTGGGTCTGCTTATACTAACTTGTCTTCAGATAAATTGGTCAGACATTGACAAATGAACTATTATATTTTAGGCTAACACTAACCTACAACCTGTTCAGACAGTACTTGTAGACCTAACCAACCGTACTAACGTTGCTCTTACTCTTACACTTGATACTTGTCAACATAGAGCTAACGAGAGCACACTACACCGGCTTCTGATTGGCTGTATATAGTGATGTATGTACACATACCAAATTTGGTTATATTACTATGACCTTAAGCCTAATGGAATGTAGTCGGAAATCTAGGTCACCATTGAGCGAGCGAGTGTCTGCTGGTGATCTCTATTGTAGAGCAGAGGCCAGGCAAATATCAATACATACAGATAAAAACTGCAGTAGTTCCCTAGTTTCTACCCCCTTTGTCAACTATAGGACATATTGTTCTAGTGCCTTGTTAATCAAGTCATTGTAAAATAGATACGTGTAGTCTAAATGACTCTAGATCTAGTAATGCTAGGGGCGCCGGGTCGGCTGTAAAAGTGGAGGGGCCAAGTTGCTAAGAGAAAGAAGGAAAACTGTGACGCGAGGGTTGGGTGTGTGTGTGTGTGGGGGGGGGCTCGAAATAAGGATTTAGGAATTAGGAAAAGGTGTGTGTGTCTGGTATTGTCCTCGTCACGTCGTTTCATTGATATAATATTTTAGCGAATCAGAAGCTGATGTAGTGTGCTCTCATTAGCTCCATGTCACTTGTACTTGTACTTGCAGTCTTATAGTGCAGCTGTAGCAAGAACCCTTATAAATCCATCATACTTCTTTTCCTTTGATCAAAAGTTTGAGCCGTTGAAAGTGCTTCCATGTCACGACATGGGAAAATCCTCTACATTTCACTTTGAATTTCTGATTTCTTTTCAGAAACTGACAATGACTTGCCTCGATAAAAGGTTTTCTTTAAAGATCAGTTTGATTCAAATCAATTAAATTTTTACTTACAATGCTCTTTTTTTGGCCTCAAGAGAAATAATAATTTTATACGGAGTGATCCGTTCAATTGTTCGAACAACTCTGTCTGCTTATCCGTACAACATTGTGCACACAATTGCAACACAATTGTACGAATAATTGCTGCAGTTATCCGTACAATAGTACATGCCCACAGGGCTACCAGGGTTGGGTTGATTTATATCAGGCTGATTTAAATCAGTTGATTTTTAAAATTTAAATCAACTTTATTTTTAAAATAAAAATCAGTGATTTAAATCACTTTTCAAAAAAATGTATTCAGTTTTTACATATTTAAACATTCAGAATTCCTTTCCTTGGTTTTATTAAACAGATATAAGGTTTAGTAGACTAATATAATCATGCTTAAAAGTCTGCTTTCCCCCCTGTCACTGTAAAATAATACAGCTCTCAATTTACTTTTTTTTCATAATTGAAAACCAGGCTTGGGTTGATTTAAATCAGGTTGATTTAAATCAGTTGATTTAAAAAAAAATTAAATCCACTTGATTTTAAAAATAAAACTCAGTGATTTAAATCACTTTAAAAAAATGTATTCAGTTTTTACATCTTTAAACATTCAGAATTCCTTTCCTTGGTTTTATAAAACAGTGTCAATGTAAAATAATACAGTACTCAATTTACTTTTTTTCATAATTGAAAACCAGGGTTGGGTCGATTTAAATCATGATTAAAAATTTTTTAAAATCAACTTCATTTTAAAAATAAAACTCAGTGATTTAAATCACTTTTAAAAAATGTATTCTGTTTTTACATCTCTTCAAACATTCAGAATTCCTTTCCTTGGTTTTATAAAACAGATATAAGGTTTAGTAGACTAAAATAATCATGCTTAAAAGTCTGTTTCTCCCCCCCCCCCCCTGTCACTGTAAGTAGTAAAATAATACTGTATATATTCAATTTACTTTTTTTTCATAATTGAAATTAGCATTTTCTTTTTCTTTTTAGACAAACACAAGCACGGGCACACACACACACTGTAATAAAATGCAAGTTTATCTATGCATAATTACCCCCCCACCCTTCCTTTTAGACTGACATTTTCTTCATTTTTTGTCTGTAGCCATAATTCACTGATGATATATAGTAGAATCAGGCTTTCTAAAATTGCAGTTGCTTAAATTAATCATTAGTTAAAATAAAGACAATGCATTTTGCACTAAAAGAACTTACTTTTAGCCACTAAAAATCCCAAACTGTCTTCATTTTTTTTAAATAAAAAATTTTTTTTTTAATCCGATTAAAATCGAATTTTTTATATTTTTATTTAAAAAATCAAAAAAATCACCAACCCTGAGGGCTACATGTTCTGTCTTAGTAGATCTGTGTTTTCAGTTTTCCTCCAGCGGAAATTTTTTAATTGATGCTTCGTTGATGGTGTACCCCCATGTAAAAAAAATAATGTCTAGATCTATATATTATTATATCTGTGTTGCGTTGAAACTGTGCTGTAAAAATATTTAAGCTAATCTACCTTATTATGTTGATAGTTCTGATAGCCAAAATGACAGTGTGTCTGCGTTTGAAGAAAGTACATATTATGAGTGTGGGTTTGAATCTTGGTCCTGGAAGGTTGTTTTTTTTTTGTTCTGTCTCTCTCCTCCCCAGACTGACAAACATTTTTTTCCCCTTATTGTAATTGTTTGTTTTGACTGCAAACATTTCCACTCCCGGTTTTGTGTAAAAAAAAGAAACATAATAGTTACAATTATAGATCTACATATGTAGATCCACATGATATGCTAAGAAAAGTATACTTTTCCTTTTGGGCCTACCAATTTAAGCCTGGTTAAAGTTAAATATTAATATTGATGCTCAACCCAAGGGAGAGCCAACTGGATGACTAAAACTCCAAAATTCAAATAATTGTACGAATAACCTTGTCTGGTTATTGGTGCAATTGTACTAATAACTTGTTAGAGTTGTATGCACTATAGTACCAATAACTGCAGCCATTTAATATGGGTTAAGGTTAGGTTAAGGGTGGGATTAGGGGTAGGACTGTAGGATACACATGTACGATAGTAGGAGGGCAGTATATAACTCATTCCTTGGGGCTAAAACCGGTCTCTAAATGCTTTTTGTGGTACCCTTTTTTATACTTTTTGTTCTTAGTTTTAGCTTGATTGATACAAATCTTTTGTCTTTTTGTGAATTTCTAGATGTTGATGTGGCGAAACCACCAGAGATGAGCTTTTCATCTCACCATGCTAAGCTGTACAGTGTTCATAATCACTTGATTCCTGATCCTTGGGATCCTCTGACTGTTTATTACTGTGACAAAGAATGGAACATCTGGAAAATATCTGTAACCAGTACAACTGGAGCACTTGGAGGAATGCAGGTAAATTATGTCTGATTGCTTTTTGTGGATTGCTTCATTTTGCGATGTTGATTAGATTAAAAACATTTTGCTGTGGCCAAGATAATGAATGACAAGTAAGTTAAGGCAGCAAGTGACCAGACAAGACTATTTTTATGAAATTGAGGTGGGGGGGTAGCCACCTTGGAGCCCACCCCCCCTCCACTCACATATATACACAACTTCTGCCTTGTTAATCAAGTCATTGTAAAATAGATACGTGTAGTCTAAATGACTCTAGATCTAGTAATGCTAGGGGCGCCGGGTCGGCTGTAAAAGTGGAGGGGCCAAGTTGCTAAGAGAAAGAAGGAAAACTGTGACGCGAGGGTTGGGTGTGTGTGTGTGTGGGGGGGGGCTCGAAATAAGGATTTAGGAATTAGGAAAAGGTGTGTGTGTCTGGTATTGTCCTCGTCACGTCGTTTCATTGATATAATATTTTAGCGAATCAGAAGCTGATGTAGTGTGCTCTCATTAGCTCCATGTCACTTGTACTTGTACTTGCAGTCTTATAGTGCAGCTGTAGCAAGAACCCTTATAAATCCATCATACTTCTTTTCCTTTGATCAAAAGTTTGAGCCGTTGAAAGTGCTTCCATGTCACGACATGGGAAAATCCTCTACATTTCACTTTGAATTTCTGATTTCTTTTCAGAAACTGACAATGACTTGCCTCGATAAAAGGTTTTCTTTAAAGATCAGTTTGATTCAAATCAATTAAATTTTTACTTACAATGCTCTTTTTTTGGCCTCAAGAGAAATAATAATTTTATACGGAGTGATCCGTTCAATTGTTCGAACAACTCTGTCTGCTTATCCGTACAACATTGTGCACACAATTGCAACACAATTGTACGAATAATTGCTGCAGTTATCCGTACAATAGTACATGCCCACAGGGCTACCAGGGTTGGGTTGATTTAAATCAGGTCGATTTAAATCAGTTGATTTTTAAAATTTAAATCAACTTTATTTTTAAAATAAAA
>NW_004797528.1:891280-951358 GCF_000002075.1 Aplysia californica
ACGAACTACACCTCCATAAATGTTATATATGTATGGCCAATGACAGTCCGAAGCCAACATAAACGTGGAGGGAAAATAATAAACTACAACCACCAAAACACTAACTTAATGGTTATTCAGAGGACCTACATAACATTGTGAATGTATTTCAGTTGGCAACTGACTGCATAGTCTGAGACTGTGCCATACTCTGTTTTGAAGAAGTGACTATATATATATATGTGTGTGTGTGTGTGTGTGTGGAATAATTGGTATCATGTGAAAGCTGATTTATATGCCTTGCTTCCAATGAGATAAATATCCATTTATTTTGAAAAGAACTCAAGATATTTGCGATTGAAGGAAGTGAGGTCGCCTGGTTCCAGGGGTGAAATTAGCGAGAAAATGGCTGTCAAAGTTTGGTAACTCCTATAGCAAAAGTATCTTTGAAAACTGAAAAATGATAAATTTTTTGCCTTTAATCAATGTTTTTCTGTAAAATTCACATGGATATATGTTTTTGCATATAAAAGAGGTTAAGCTAAAAAATTAAGATTTTAAAAAAATTTTCAAACTGGAGTAAAAATTCCTGTTTCTCCAATTTTTTTTTTTTTTTAGGAGCACCTGATTTCACCACGCTGCCTCATGTATGATGGAGTCTGATACTGAGCAGTCATAAAATAAACTTTTTTGTATATATATGCATTTGTTTCGGGCAAGCCTGTTTAAAAAATCTAAAATCTCAACACCAGTACAAATTTTCTTTGAATCCCTGTATTTGAATTAATATGAAATTTTAGATGAACAATCAGGTACAATAATATGATTCTCACAATTTGTAGCCTATCTATATGCATTCGAACTTGATATCTCACTTTTTTTTAAATGGAAGATTGAAAAATTGTACTGCTCAACATTTCTCAATTTTGTAGGCAGGTGAAGTCCTGTTTACTCTACTCACCCATGGCATTAATGAGGTCATCTTTTCTTACGCCTTTAATGATGATGTTATATAATATCTTTTCTAAAATTCATGAAATAACACCATCCTCACAACAAAAGCTTTCAAAGCCAGAGTTGAGGGATAGTGTCTTTCAGGTGCCAGATGCAGCAAATCTCAGACTCAAACCAGCTCGATTCAATGTCTCTTTTGGCTTTCCTGGTGAAAGTCTGGCGCTTGTTGTGAATGGGATTGACACGTTTTATCTGCTAGACTCCCAGGATCGACGCTCTCAGAACAAATGGAAGGTAATCTAGGAAAAAAATATGAACATTAACAATTTGAGAAATTTTGTTTTCAGTGTTTGATACGTATAAAAACTTAAGTTTTAATCATCGATTTTTTGAGAAAATCGAAATATGTTGTATTATTAAAGAACCATGTGTGCTCAAGTATGGAAATCAGTGTTTTTCACACTGTCTTTTTTATTTTTCATTCTAAAAATAATCAAATGCAATGGCTACTTGCAAAGAGCTTGCAATACTTCTGTTTTAGTCTGAGTCATGAAAATTCTATATATTCTAAAGATACTCAACCACAATACAGATTACCATTTAAGGTCACTCCTACTATACTATTTGTCCCTCATAATAAATAATATAGTAGGAGTGACCTTAAATTGAGATGTTAGTCTATGGTAATGTTGTCTTGCCTTCCAATTCTAATAAAATACTGGTGGGCAAACGACTTTTCTTTCTGTGTAATACTGTTGTCACTTACCTTTTGTTAATCTCATTATTATGTTGATTTCCTGTGTTATAATACACAGATTCAATGCTATTTCTTCTTTTTAAGGGTCAATGAATGATGGGAGCCTTCTGAAACTGTTAATGGATATAATGAATAATAATGACTTCAGATAGATTAACATGGAAGACCAGGGTTTTGTTGCTCTGTAAAATTTACTCCCAGACACCCTCCTGCAAGGATGCACACACTGAAAAACAAACACACAATTTACATTGCTTAGAAACTGTTTCACAGTTACATACACTCACACTGCTGTAGAGAAAGAACTTAACCAATGTATCATCCTTGCTTAAATACTGTTTCACAATTACATACACTCACACTGCTGTACAGAAAGAACTTTACCAATGTATCACCCTTGCTTAGAAACTATCACATAGTTACATACACTCACACTGCTGTAGAGAAAGAACTTTAACAATTATATATCATCCTTGCTTAGAAACTATCACATAGTTACATACACTCACACTGCTTTACAGAAAGAACTTTACCAATGTATCATCCTTGCTTAGAAACGATTTCACAGTTACATACACTCACACTGCGGTGCAAAAAGAACTTTACCGATGTATCATCCTTCTGCGGTTCTCCAGGTTTTGCTCAGTGGTGCTCTCCCCATGTCAGGACAGGCACACCAGCTTGTGGACTGTGCTCAGTGGAAGGACGGAGAGAACGACCGGGTGGAGCTGCTGGTGGCTGCTGTGGAGGAACTGGAGGGCGAGATGAAGGAGATGCATGGCTCGCCCTTCATCACTACACTGTGTTGGCTCACTCTTCTCTCAGGTAACACTGCGCACTATGATGTCTGATTAATCTTTCTTTGTGGATTTTTTAGGTGTTTTTTTAAAAGGTATAATATTGGTACAGTAATAGAGATGTGCACTATATCTGATTAGTCTTTCTTTGTGTTTTTTAAAATTTATTTATTTTTATATTGATAACAGAGAATGGCAGTGTGACAGAAAGTAAAGCTGAAGTCCTTGCCATGTACCACTTTTGGTCTGGTGCAGAAATTGTGTTTGTACAGATCAAATTTTATTTACGCATAATGCCTTTTCTCTTCTTGTTGCATTCATTTTAGTGGCGCTCATATGACCATATGCAGCTGCGAGCGCAGTAAAACCTTACTTACTAAAACTAAAACGTACATTGTAGTTTGTGGTTTGCTTATCAAGGTCTCATTGTCTCCATTAAATTTAGTCACTACTCATTTTTGTTATCAAGTTTTTATATTCAGGTATAACCCCTTTGATTTACATCACTTTCATTAGAAGTGTAGAATTAAAGTTTTCTGGAGCAATATTATATGAGTGTTTCTTTAATTCTTTTCACTTGTTTTGATTTAGTGGATGGAAAAGCTTGGAGCATTGAAAGGACACGCCGTCTTGAATCTTCTCGACCATTTGACTATGCCTGCCTTGAACGTAATGGATCAGGGATACACATGATTTCTCCCAAAGTGTACAAAATGACAGAAGATTCTGTGAAGCCAGTGGAAAACTCTGAGCCTTGGGAAATGGTTGGAGATGAAGGTAAAGTTGTACAAGAAAGAAAGGCTAGACCCATATTATCCCAATAGTCAATGGTGATTCTGGTCTGATTTTGAAAAGTTTAAGATTGATAAGGTGTATTTTGGGGATGGTTTGAATTAAAAAACACATAAAGCACATTCATTTTGTAGTTTTTGCTCTTCTCTGGCAAAAAGGAAGCTCTGTAGCTTCCACAGTAGACCATGTTTTAATCCTTACATGCTCAGAAAGAATAATGAAATTGCTTGTAATGCATTTACAATTGGAAACTAAAAAATATTTAGCAAGTAAGATCTGGACAGTTAATGGTTTTCAATCTGTCGAGCCCACTTTTGAGAAAAATGTTGTCTTGAGTTGGGACTTCATTTTTTTCCTTTTGTTGCATTGCAATCTGTACTTCCAAGGCATTTTGTAAATCCACTACTCTGTGAGAATTGTTTCAGCTGCTTCTCTATGCTGTTGCTACAGTATGTTTTCAACACGAAAGATGTTCTGAGCTGTTAGTGATCTTATCTTGTCCTAGAATTAAATTTGTCCTTTTCCTCACTTAAACACGACAAAGACATTGTCATCAACCTCCTCCGGTATGGACTGGTCATTTTGAAAATATTCAGATACTATAATAGCACTGACAAAATCTTTCACTTAGCTTTAAGAAGATTTTTGCTCGAATAAAAATAGAAAAAAATGTATCTTTAGTACCACTTCAGTTATTACACTGTGAGCAATGACCTTTAAGGAACCTTGTCTTCTCAGACCCAGGATCGCCCTTGTACACATGGAATCAAACAGCTGGAGAGGTGACTGTGCACTTGACCATCCCTGAGGGGATCACCAAGTCCAACCTCAGCGTGTCTATCTCCGGCAGCAGGCTGGAGGTGTCTGTGAAAAATGACATCGATATGATCAAAGGAGACCTCAATGCCAGGGTGGATGTGGATTCTTCCACATGGACTCTTGATGGGCGAAGGTACACCTTGTTCTTCAATCTGTTTTGTCTGCCACTTTATAAAGATGATACGCTGTCATGGTTTACATTTCTGCATTGATGCTGTCATCAGTAGCTGGATTTTTCTAAATGAATGAAACATAATTTTTGTTTGCGCAGAGAGACTTGAAGTCTTGAGGGTGCTGTGAGTGTTGAATTTTATGAAGTGTATCAGACAGATGACACTACCCCGCGGGGCGGTGCCACTGACTGAAGTGCCCTTAGGCCATTCCCAAAGGGGGGACATTTCTCATTCAAGCACAGTAGAATTGTAAATGGGCTGATTCATCAATGTCACGCTCATAACTGTGCTTGCTCATAACTGTGCTTGATCTACAACAGGGCGCTTCTGCTTTTTCTTTCCTAATCCTTACTGTTGTCCTTTTTTCCTCTACTTCTTTTGTTCGTTTGTCACACTCTTGTGACCCTCTATTTCCGGGGTGCCTTGAAAGTCAAAACAAACTTTGTGCTGTTGAAGCTAGAGAGGTGAGCAGAGTAAGCCTGATTCCTTGTAAAGACTTCTCTGTTGACTTCCACCCCTTGGCACTCATATGACCTTATGCAGTTGCAAGTGCCGTAAAACCTCTACTAAATAAAATAAATAAGACCGATGACACTGACTGGGTAAACAGAGGGTCCACTGACCTCACCCATGCTTCATGTGATCAGAGGATGGTTCAGTTGTTGGAGGGGGCTGATGGATTATGAAGGTTTACTTGCCTCACTCTACAGCAACTGAAAGTTTGCCGTGGAACCGTCGACTTAAGTAAACAGTCAAAAGGAACATTGTCCTGGCCTACTTGTTGGCCAGCAAGTGGTTCATTTGTGGAAGGGGCAAACTGTTACAACATGTGAATGGATAATGACAGCTTGTCCACAACGTTTGGGGCTGATAATTTATGTCATCACATCAGGCAGTGAAAGGTCTGTGCGGACATCTTGGTTAAAACAAAATAATAGTTGGTTGATACAATATTATAGTAGTCACAGTAACATTCGACAGGTTGTTATCTTTAACAGTGTCAATTAATAGAAAATATGCAACGGGGTGAAGTGGAAAGTAGTCATTTATACAGGTGGTCGGCATAAGCAAGTGGTCATTAAAGTAGGTTTGACAGTATTTCTTTTTACTCTCCCTTTTAGACTTGAGATCTCACTACAAAAGGTGGAGGAAGAGATGTGGCCGACTGTGGTAGTCGGAGACTCGCGGGGTGAGCTGGTCATGACCCCAGAGCAAGTGGAGGCAATCCATGCGCGTCTGGCCCACCTCACATCTGAACACTGGGTACAGTTTTTTTGTTTTATATTATATAGAGAGAGACTAACAACTTGGTAAAAAAGCTTCTCGTCTTTAGATTTAGTGTTTGTGAAGAATGTTTACTCAGCTATTTGTTTATTTTTCGTTAAAAATGAAAAGTATATATATCAGCTGTTTAATGCAAAATCCCGTAATATGTCGCTTTTGGAAATAGCTTACAAGGGAATCTTACACTGAGCAGGCGAATGTGTACAACGATGTTCATTTTCAATACTTTCAACCATTTTATTGTGACTACATTGGGCCCAGCATAGGTCAACAAAGGGGGGTGTTGTCTATGTTTTTATTTTAAAATGAAATTGTTTTTTATCTCAGAATATTGTCCTTTTGTTGGTGTATGTTCTCTTTTGTCGTTACAGTCCACTCCACTTGTAGCTAATCGGTTGTAAAGATGTCCGGATGTAGCGATCTTTTTTGTGTGGAACGGGCACCGATGTAACACAAACTCAATAAAATTGAAACAGTTGTACCGAATTCTCTACATCCATCGTGACGGCTGTTGTGATGCTTATTCTTATACCCGGCCCATATAGTTTATAGTAAAAATATAACGGTTTTAACGATGTTTCCTCCGTGGTTAGTTTTGACCTAGCATTGATGGACCCGATGATTTTTGCAAAGTTACGCACGTTCACACAGTACGAGGCATCAAACACTTGGCGAGCAATCTCCAACATGATGCTATTTATAACCTTGCATGATTTTGATAAGCGCCAAAGCGAACACGATACTGCCTCTCTCTCACTTCGCATAGCACCAGTGAGGTTGAGTACTGGGATTATTTCCCTTGAATTTTTCTTCCAACGGCTGTTGTGAAGTTCGGATGTAGCGATCTTTTTTCTGGTCCCCCCACGACATCGCTACAAGCGTAGTCAACTGTATTTAAAAAACTGAGTATTCTATACTCTGGCTGTTGGCCAAGTTGTCTGTTGTGCCATAATGGTTGAGGACTATAGGATGAACATGAAGAATAACGTTTTAATTAGACTGATTTGGTTGGTGGTTGCTCTGGTGTGGTTTGCTTCTTCTTTCTTATGAAACATCTATCGTCCTCATCTCCCCTTCTTCTTTTTTGTTTATTACTCTTGTAACACCTCTAATCTTCTGGCGCTCATATGACCTAATGCAGTTTCAAGCGCCGTGTAAAACCTTCACTAAAACTAAAACTGATTTGTAAGTTAGTAGATGGATAGCAAGAACTGATCAAAGGTCTTACTTCTTACTTAGAATGTGGTAGTTAATTGTATCAGAAATGTGCTAGTCTCATTAATGTATTTTAAAATATTTTATCTCATATTCTGAGTTCTCAGGGTTCTGAGTTGTTTATTTGTTTGTTTTTTATGTTTTTCTTTTCTTATTATGAGGCAAGTGAATGCAAATTTTTTTCCAGAAGAATTTACAGAGCAAGGTATATCTTCAACTCTTGAAGATTCCTTGCTCCACAAAAGAATTTCTAGAACAATTTCCACATTTGATCTGGTGTCCTTCGAAAGAATTATGTGGACATTGCCACATTGATATTGTCTTTCCATGTCTTTGCAGAATGCAAATCCTGACAAAGACAACAAACCGTACAACTCCCAGATGTTGGAGGACTGTGACGCTATAGACGAGGACGGCGTGATCCTGACTCGCATTGATGGGGAGACTCACAGAGCTACACACAAGGTGAGTCAGATCCTGCTCAGGGAACGCGTGGTTATACTGTCCCTGTCTTTTTATGCAAGAAAAATTCTGAAATTATGCAAACTGAGCCCAAAAATGTTAAATTATGCGATTATGTTAATTTTAACAAAGAATGATAAAGGAAAATAATCAGAAATTATGCAAAAAATGATCAAATTTTGCTAAATAATGCTGGGTGCATAAAACCGCGGGGACAGACATAGTGGTAGGTATTTACACCAGTATGGTAGCTACAGTCCAGAAAACATTCATTTTGGGGGTTTTGTTACATATATATATATTTATGATTTTGTTGTAATGTGGTAAAGGAAGTTTCATGAAAATTACTGGATATTCTCATGAAAATTATTATATTATAAGAAAACTGTGCTGCATACGTCATTGCATTTGTATTCTTTTGAATGGATGAAGAAGTGAGCTACTGAAAAGATGTAGTTAACTTTAAATACTCTCAGATCAAATATTGTAATTCTACTTCCATGAAAGTTTCATGTTTATCCAAATTTAAAGTTTCGTTATATGTCTAGTTTTGAATTCTGTGACCTTGTGAAATTTATTAAAGTTAAAGAGTTCTATTTTGGAAGACCATTTGAATTTGTTTCTGTAAATAGTAAAGACGTAACAAGCAAAAAACAGGTTTATCAATGGTGGAGTTCAAGGCATGGCATTCAAATGTCGATGATGATCCAGACCGTGGCCGCCTCCAGTCTTCTGTGACAGACTAGAACATTCCACGAGAACCACCCCCCCGGGGTGGTGCCACTGATTGAAGTGTCTTTAGGCTGTTCCCAAAGGTGGGACATTTCTCGTTCATGCACAGTAGAATTGTAAATAGGCTGATTCATCAGACTGTGCCTGATCTACAACAGGGAAATGCTGCTTTTTGTTTCCTAATCCTTACCATTGTCATTTTTCCTCTACTTCTTTTGTATGTTTGTCACACTCTTGTGACCCACTATTTCCGGGGTGCCTTGATAGTCGAAGCAGACTTTGTGCTGTTGAAGCTAGAGAGGTGAGCAGAGTAAGCCTGATTCCCTGTAAGGACTTCTCTGTTGACATCCACCCCTTGGCGCTCATATGATCTTATGCAGTTGCGAGTGCAGTAAAACCTCTACTAAACTAAACTTCCATGAGAACAGGCAGATGTGTGAGATTTGTAATGAAAATTACTAAATCAATGTTTCAGGCAATGGCCAGTAACCAGTTTCTGTTCAGTGTGAGGATCAAGCCAGAGACGCCCCTCGCTTTTTGCCTCCGCCACGATGTGGATGGGTTTATCTGGCAGGCGACGGAGGAGGTCAAGCCTGAAAACTGCCCTTGGGAGCACGTCGGTGTCCTCAATGCCTTTGGCTATGTCATGGCCTCAAAGCAGCAGCGGCGATTCTGCTCATGCTCTGAGGACATGTCCACAGCGGTTATTGCCGATGCTCAGCGCCATGTGTATATCTATCGCCAGAAGGTCAAGGTGCTGTCTCCAGTGCGCAATCGGAAGACGGGAGTGCAAATCAACTCTGTGGCGAAGCAGCAAGTGCTGTCCTTGGACTGTAGTCCTGACACAGTCGTTGGAATGCAGATCACAAATACAAAACTCTTTATTCTTACTGAACAAAGGCTTCTGGTTTATGCCTTAGAGGCAGAAGAGTGAAACCAGCGCTTCGCTTTCCTTTTTCAAATTGTTTCTGTACAGCAAAGGCCTCTTTATACTCTTTACGACAGTACACTTTTTGAAAAGGTTATATGTGTATTATGAAAGTTGGATTTACTTGCCAGGCAATGCCTTTTAGTGAACTGTGCACATTAAATAAGCTAATTAACAAAAATGTATTTGGGACCAAAATATGTGAATACTGGGCTTGTAGTAGCAGTGTACCACCGTACTTATGAATTGGCTTGTGTTTTTATGTGAACATAGTATAGTAATAATAAAGACGTTACAGGTCGAGGTATCCCACATAGCGTTGGGTTTTTCACTAACTATTTTGTACCATTTTTACAGAGATGTATTGAGGCATGTGCATGATAATCTCTATTGTAACTAACGTCTCATATGTGTCACGATGGGGTGGAATCAGGCTCTCGTCAATTTTTGGGCATGTAGAGTTATTGGTATCATCTTAAAGTTTGTTCATTTGTCTTTATTTGGACAAAAAAAATATCCTTTTATCTTGAGTACAAGATGAGATATTTGCGAATGAAGGAGGTGGGGGTCACCTGGTTTCAGAGGTAAAATCAGTGAGAAAATGGCCACCAAAGATTAGTTATTTCCTTAGCTTAAGAGTCTGGTAATTGAAAATTTACATTTTTTGTACCTTTAATCAACGCTTTTCAGTAAAATCCACCCAATATGTGTTCTTTTATGGGCATGAAAGGTGTTGAGGCAAAAAACAAAAATTCAATTTTAAAATTCACAAATCTGCCGAAAAATGCCAGTTTCTTCACTTTGACTTTGATTATTTTGACCACCACCACGCTACCTCACATATGTTGTTGACAGACATATTGACTTCTGCTGTGGGACATTTCTTCCAGTAGGCTATATATAGCAAATTACTAAGATACAGATGGGTATTTGAGACAAACCAACATTTTGGACGTTGAAGAAGATGTAGCCTTGCTTTCCCTTCCAAAATATGTTTATGATGTACACATGCAAATTCATGTGATATGTGATGATCTAGCAATTGCTGAACTAAATTTCTCAAACTGATGAATAAAGTGGTCATCTTATTTTCATTAAATTGTTTTGCTTCTTTTTTCTTCAGATGAAGTATTCAGTTTTAGTACAACAGAACTCTGAATGCCTACCTTTCCTTTCGCTTTTGTTAAAGTTTTTTTGTGCTTTGAGACCTGGCTTTTTTTTTTCGAAGTCAAAAGTAGAGCATTTGGTTCCTCACAGCATCAGGTGGAAAAATTCTACAAGAACGTCACCTTCAAAGTATTGCATGTTGATCAAGTTGATTTCACTAATTTGAGCAAAGTTCTTTCTCTAAGTGCTGATCTGTTTGCTCATAAGGTTTTTGCTTGACTTCCCAATAAGAAATATTCACATAATCTTGTACTTGTGCAATAGCAGGTGCTCTGTGCACAGCAGCAGCAATATTCCGCTAAAACCGACTCACGTTAGTCTGATTGCGCTATAGCAGTATTTTATTTACAACGGTAAAGAAGGAAAAAAAAAAGGGGGTTTTAGAAAGGTGTCTTTATAACAGACTTCTCGTTATATCAGGACTCATTATAAGTGGACTCCACTGTACAGGTACTGCTGCCTTGGTAGAGTTCTTTTTGCAAAGGGTTATTACTTTTTTTATACAACTGAGACATTTGATTTTTAGTCTACTTCAAGTTGGCGTGGTCAAACCTTGGTCATTTTTCTCCTGTATTCCACGATCCCATGTCCTTGTTAGAGGGTGTAAAATTCTGAAATTTTGTGAAATGCACAGAAACTGAACAGGCTTCAGTGGTGTCATGGTTAGGTGCTCTGCTGTCACTAGCTGGAAACACCAGTTCCAATTCTTGAGTAGGGAGAAATTTATATCAAGTACTTTGGTCTTTCTGCTAGGATGTCAGGATGTATCGCTCACTCTCAGCATGAGTTGGCCTTGACGGACAAGGTCGGAAGCCCACCTCCCAAAAGGTCTAACTTGTGTTGATGGGGACGTAAAACACATACAGTCCAGTCTCTTTTAGTCTTCCCTTTACTGTACAAACTAGCATGATTTTACGACAGGACCCACGACATTCTGCAACTGGATATCACATTAAATAAATCTTCCTGCATTATCAGGTGCACATCAGCAGCACCCCAAAGATAGAGCTATAGCAAACCACAAACAGCTGTATTGAAAGTGGAAGAGCATGCATGGTTTCAGGGAACTTGGATATAACGTGATAAATCAAATTCCCTTTTTTTCTCAATAAGTGTAAGTAATATGAACCTGGCTATTACAGGGTTCAATTTGCGCAGACTCGGATATAACAGCTATCTTGCTGCGCATAAATTTGCTTTCGAACCCTCAAATTAATCAATATTTGTCTCGACCAAGACGCCTGTTTGTATGATCGCTTGCCTAACCACAACTTTCAAACAAAAACTTCCCACCAGTGTTGGGGTCACTAATTGATTCCGTCTCAGTGTCAGCAAAACAGCCCACTGGAAAAGGATCTGCGGTAATTGAATATATATATATAGTAAGCTGAAGATGCAATGGTACTGGTAGTTTCCCTTGATAATGGTTATAAGAGGACTCGCTTACAACAGGGAAAAACTGTCGGTCTTGCCTGTCCTGTTATAGCTCTATCTGAGTTTGACTGTACATTTTTTAAAAAGAATTATTTAGAGAAACTCACAGAAAATGGGAGTTGGGTTATAGTATTTATAGCATGGGAATACACATAATGTACAGCTTTATTGAAAGTTGAAGAGCATGCATGGCTTCACAATAGAACAAATGAAAGAAAAAATAGTGTTACCGGTATTTGATGAATTTACACTTTGTTTATTTCAGCTTCTTGAAGGAGTTCAAGACCATGACATTTCATTATCAACACCATCACAAAAAAAAAAATCAACAGCACGGAATTTCACTCTCTTCAAGAAACCCATACACTTTCACACTCTGCAACAAACAGTCCTTAAATAAGCAAATCTTCCCTTTACTGTACAAACTAGCATGACTTAAGGACAGGACCCATGACATTCTGCAACTGGATATCA
Organism: Aplysia californica; assembly: GCF_000002075.1. Lineage (NCBI taxonomy): Eukaryota > Metazoa > Mollusca > Gastropoda > Aplysiida > Aplysiidae > Aplysia > Aplysia californica. The sequence goes on from NW_004797528.1 coordinate 903,248, forward strand.
CATTAAATAAATCTTCCTGCATTATCAGGTGCACATCAGCAGCAGCACCCCAACAACATCTCAGCAAGCTGTTAGCAGAAAAATATCCACCTTTTTACCACCTCCCCTCATCGTAATAAGGGAACAATAAAAGAAGTCCTTCAATAAATTAAATCAGTGCACTTTTTTTCACCATCTAAGCTTGAATATAAGCTGCTACCAACTTTACTTCTGTGCTTCATCCTTTTCTCAATGTACTCTGTTTTTCAAAGTCCACATTTCCAGATAGACACTTGATCTCATCCAACATCAATTCCTCAATATGAGGAAATATTGACATTGATGGGTTTTATAACACGATTTAAAAAACTACCCTCCTTCAGCAGTGTCATAAAAATTGTCACACAAAGGCTTATTTTGTGTATATTAAAAAAGTAATCACTCCTAGTAATAACCACTGATAACAGTAACACACAATTCAAGTGGAGTGCTGTCATTGGACTTCTCCCCTTTTGAGGTTTCAGATTAACCCTATCCGTACGCCCTGGGGTCATTTTGTACCCCCCGAGGTTGTATTCTTCACATTTTAGTATATTTCTAATATGAAGATCTCTTTGAAACTTTCAGTATTTCTCAAAAAAGTCTTTTGACAGACTGGCTATGCAAAGCGTACGGATCAGATTAACGAGTAAATTTCGTCTTTGAAAGTGGTGGCACAGAGTTCCCCACGTCGTTTGGATACGATAGTAAAACACAATGTACGGATAGGATTAATAAAAACTACACTTTCTTATGTTCTCGATAATGCTTAAAAACATTCAAAACAGCACAAATTGATGACAACACGAGATCTCTGTGAAACAGTGTAAATTTTGCTGACACAACATTAGATGCGAAAGACTTCCACTAGCTTGGAATGGCAGGCCTCACAACAAGGCATGAGACTAAGACAAATGACACAGCACTAGAACGACAGGTAAATCAAACATGATGTATACTCCTGCTGATACAGACGGGGCTAACTAGCGTTACAATCTTTCATCCATATCACTTTCATATTAATTGCAACTCAACACAGAGTCATACAACTTAGAGGAAAGCATACAGGATCTGAAGGTTCAATAACGAGGTAGTCACCTGATAAATCATACAACTTTCCTAAAAAAAACCCAAAAAACAATGTCCTATCTAATAAAGGAGATTAAAAGAAAATGTTCAAATTTCAATTCACATTTGTGTAAGCTTTAAAAATAACTGATCAAATCGACTGTAAACATCTACATAAGAACATCCAAAAATTGACGTAACATACAAAGTCACTCATGCCACTCGAAACACAAAAACATTTAATTTGCAGAGAAAATCTGTGCATCTTCTGTTACTACCTTCATAGCTCAGTTTAGGAAATGAAAAATTACGCCTTACAGGTTGTTCTTGCTGACTGCTGTCGTGCTCTACTCTGTGATCCAAATAGGGATCAGCATTCTAACCATATTGATAAATTGAGGAGTCGCAGCAAGCTCACCCATGCTGCAGGAAGTCTTGGGAACATTTAGTCTGCCAACACGCATACCAGTCTGAAGCCCTGTGCAATAGCAGCCCAACCACTACCATAGAACATTAGTAATCCACTCCTCCTATACAACAAAGAGGAGGAATGAGAGTGGAGGGGACTACTAAATTAGCAAAACAAAGCTTCTCGGCCTATTGGCTCCGATCAAAGGTGGTATCTGTTCTCAGCTTCTCCTCCGGCCTTGTGCCCACTGGTTTAGCGAGGCAGGTACTGCCCGAGGCACGGAGAAATCTAACCCTCTTTTCTATCGGGTGGACGGTTATCGTCCGCTAATAAAAGAAAATTATTTTTAAAAAAAAAGAAAAGCAAAACAAAGCTGCATGAGGCCCGCAAAAATGTGCATCTGCATGAAGAAATGTTTAACTGTATTCTGATGCATAGAAGCCAACCAAAATTCTTCTGAGTCACCAGCAAAACCTCCTTTGTGAAGGAGACAGGTACAGAAAATTAAAATGTGCACACGACAAAATGAGACCATATCCTTGAGGCACACGATGGTCGACTGCTTTGACAAATACTGCATCTTTCCAATCATTACAGCCTTTTCCTTGCACACAATAAGAAAAAAAATTCCAATCTTTACTGAGGCAAAAGTACACTCATTTTATACACCGTTTTTCTTATACGGTTGTCATTGCAAACCTGTCTTTTCACAAGACCAACACACGGAAGTCAAGCTCTACAATGATTCATGTCTTTGGTCAGCTTTCTTGGGGAACTTTCTACTCCCCCAGCGGAGCACTGCCAAGAGTCCCCACAGATCTACAGTCATGGACGGCTGAGCTGACAGATCTCCACATCGAGCTCAGCACTTTTGTCATGCTGTCCCTAATGTAAAAACTGCCTACCAGTACACAAACAAAAACTAACTCCTCCCAGCTCACGTAGATGAAAAGTTTCATTTGATTTATCACTAGGACTGGGCTGCATCTGGTTCTGACTTTTTCTCTTCTTTTTCTTTATTCCAGTTTTCTAGGCCCTTGGGCAAGGATGTATCTTCCTCAAAGGAACCTGTAATTGAAAGAAAGGACAAACAATATTGTATGCACTGTTGAAAGGCAAAGACTGTATTTCAAAGATATGTGTCAATATGACAGTCTAAGAAATAAAAGCTTCTAAGAAAGATCGCCAACTTGAACAGCATTATTGCACCAACAATTTTAAAGACAGTTAAAATAACAGCTTCACTTAACCTAAAACTAATACAATGACAATAATAGCATTGAGAAGAGGTACAAAAAGAAGACTAAACTGGTAGGCTCACAAATTCACTCTCTGAGACGAAAAGTCACTGGCAGACCACTCAGTCAAGGGTCTAAACATAAAATATTGTTTTTTCCCTTGCATGAGTAAAGCCATTTTTGGGGGCGAAAGACACGAGATGTGAAAAAAATACCCACAAACCACTGTTCATTCCAAACCTGAGCATGAATGCAAAAGAAAAAGAAAAGATTTAGGAATCTAAATCACTTGGTTAACTCTAAAAGAGTGAAATGCTTTTTTCAACAAGTATGATCAGCAAACGTCTCGTGAATAATCACTCTTACCTGTGCCAGCAACAAATTCTTCATATGTTGACTTCTCAGCAAAAGGTCTCTTGCCTAGAAGCTCTACCATGTCATCCTTGTCCAGTTTTTCTTTCTCTAATAATCTGATCGCAACCTGCAACAGTACCAAAAACAAATATAACAATCAAAACTACTTTTGGTAGATGTTCTTTTCCACTTTTCAATATACTTCAAAAGACGGGAAAGGATCAAATCTTTATATAATACTAAAATTGGAATCTTAACACATGTTCACCTCCTTTGGAGAACCTAAACGGATGGGTGACGGGGAAAGATCAGGGTAATATAGCTTTTTTAAGAGCATCCAGGCAAAGGAATGAATGAAGAACCATGATCTCCGACGTCAGTCGCAGATCTGGCACTTGATGATGATGATGAATATATTATTTCTTTTGTGTTCAGCACGGGGCAAGGTGCTCACTTGCCGGAAAAGTTTCAGTTTCAGTAGTAACACTTTGTCTTTAACCCTCCAAGTTGTTATCAGCTGATTAGATAGGCCAAAAAGTCTGCACTTAAGGAGTTGATGCCAATCTGACTGCCTGAACCCCTATTTCAGATCCCTTACTCAACTTTGTAGTTACAGAATCAGTCTGCTGCCACGCAGAAGAGTCTACTTTTACAGGCGCAGAAAGAAGGATCGTCACAGCAAATGAGTGAGCCAGAAACACAGAAACACAGAAACCTGTTACTGTCAACAGAGTTTGTGACCGTCTTCTTTTTCTGGTGTCAACACTCATGATGTCTCAGTCTGATCCTCAGTATAGGTTATAAATAAACAAAAGGCCTAAAATATTTCTTTCAATGCATTTTCCAATTAAAAAAACAGGAGAAAAGCAGTAAGGAGAAAGATAGGCCCTATTCGTATATGTAGTGCTGGATCCAGACAAATTATCTTTGATTTAAAGAAAAGCATTAGACAAAAATCTAGATTTCATGCATCAACAAAAATAGTCATTTCAGTCAAGGAATTTCATGTGCTTTTACTCCCAAGTCGTAAAATCCCTGAAAACAATGTAAAATAAGTCCCAAGTGACTTTAAAAAGTTGTATTGAAAGCTACTAGCAGTCTTTTCCCTTCCCTTCACTGTCATAAAAGAATGGTCACCTTTTCCACATGTTGCTTGTGTTTGTTAAGTAGATCCAGGGTCCTCTGGTAGGCATTTTGGACAATCGTCCTCACTTCCTCATCAATCAGCTGTGCAGTAGCCTCACTGTATGGCTTGGAAAAGGCCATTTCTCCTTGCTGGTTCATGTCAAATGACAGTTGCCCCACTTTCTCGTTCATACCAAACATAACAACCTGGGGAGTGGAGTAGAGGGTGGTTGGCGGGTGCTCTAGTGTGGTTTGCTTCTTCTTTCCCATGAAACATCTATCGTCCTTATCTTCCCTTCTTCTTTTTATGTTTTGTTACTCTCTTGTAACACCTCTAATCTTCTGGCGCTCATATGACCTTATGCAGTTGCGAGCGCCGTAAAACATCTACTAAAACTTTTTTTAAACTTGGAATGAAGTAAAAGGAAGGCACCCAGTCAAAAACAATGTTCTTTCTTATAAATTAGGTAGGCACCAGAAACGAAATTTTCAAAGTGGCTGTATAATGAATTTCTTAGTTCCGTGTGAAAGGCCTACACTCCAGAGACATTTTTATATAATTCTTTCACATCAAGCTGGCAACAATATCAGATACATAGGCCTGCCTTGTGCCCCTAAAATGAGCAGGTTACCGTACCACTGAACACTTCTGTGATGTAAACAACAAACATGTCCTTGGTCTACACTACTGCTCTCAGCTTAAGCTTATATATAGGGAGTTCATTGGCCTATACTACTGATTCCATCCCATGCCCCCCCAGCCAGATCAGTGAACAAAATCTGCAATTACGTGTAATTATATATGCTCGCCAACGCCAGTTTTTGGTGGGGTTTTTTACCATGTACAAATTCTTAACTATGAACACAATGTGCCCATTTTGAATGCAAAGAATTTTTTGTTTACTTCATGTAAGATACTAATGGTTTTTCTTCACCAAAATAAACAAAATCATGTTTTCTGTTTGTTTGTTTTTTGTTGTCTTTTTTTTTTTGGGGGGGGGGGGAGGTCTTTCTATACAAGGTTACAGGCTAAAAATAAAAGTTATAATTGAAACTAGAGTTGAGGTTTAGAAAGAATCATTGTGGCATAACCTAAGTGGTGGATGCATCTTGGTTGGTAAAATAAATCTCCAGCCTTGTTGCAAGTAGGCCTTGGGTGAATTTTATGTGCCCTTGATACAATGACCAATATCCCACTGTCTTATAAATAGGAAACGCTTATCACAATTAAGGGCAAATAATCAATAACTCATCATGAAGAAAAACAATTGCTGTACATAATACGCCAGCATGCTGCATGTTCAACAGGAAAGAGTTATTACACAGAGACATAGAAGGGGCGCGGGGGGGCGGGAATACTTGGAACAACAGATGCTCCACAGCATCCTACCTGAGAATATGCAGTCTGAGTGACTTTCCTCAAGTCGTCTTGTGCACCAGTTGTGATTTTGTTGAAGAAAATCTGCTCCGAACAGCGTCCCCCAAGCATCATGCACATTCTGTCTAATAACTGTGAAAGCAAGGTAAAAAATATACTTTGTCATTTCCAAAAGCTAAGAAAGCGGAAATACTAAAAATGCCTCTTCAACCATTTGAAAAACTGCAGTGTTGCTAGCCCAGTACCAGTCAAGGGTCTAAAAGTTTAGACAATCTCAGTTAACTAGTTTAAAACAAAAACATATCCAAATGTCATGAACTCTTCTCAAAATACAATTTCTTAAGAATTGCTAAATTTAAGCCGTGCTCAAATAAAGTACAGCTAACTCTATTTCATCTCATTTGAACAAGACTATAAATTGTATTGAAAATGAGATTACGTTGTGAAGACAATGCAACTCCATGGCTTCATGTTCAAAGTCATGTGTAATAGTTCTCATTTCTCAGCACTTATTCAAAGAACAGACTACAAAAGAGGTCAAAGCTGATCAGAAAAATGAAACTACCATTGTTTGGGTTAACAGACACCATCAATGCATCAACTAACACTTAAAACAAATTTTCACACTCATTTCTTCAATCAGCTGCGCACAACTTTTGCACAGCAACATTTATTCACAGTACAAAAAGTCTCTGCAACAACATAAATCTTACCTGTTCCTCTGTGTATAAATACTGTTCTTTAGGCAAGTACTGAGCATATCCAAGACCCTTTCCTCGTGGTATTATTGAAACCTAGGGAGGAAAAGACAGTTTTCAGCACAGTTCAGAGCATAGCAGACGCAAACAATAGCCGATACTACAGATCAATGTGAACTGCACCTTTAAATATATTACCATGTAAAATCAAAAGAGAACTAGAAACATATATGTTTGAATCATCAAAGTTTTAAAACAGATACCCTCTTCAACAAAAAGCAATTTTCTTCATAATCTTTGCAAGCATCAATCATTTCATGATAAAGAATGGAAATGAGGAATTCCAATAATGAGTTGTACTCATAAAGGCAGGAGTACATCTTGTTACTTTCTTAGTGAGCATAGTACCTTTAGTAAAGGGTCTGCATGCTCCAAAAACCACCCAGTGACAGCATGCCCAGCTTCATGGTATGCCACAGTTTTTTTCTCCTCTGGCTGAAGAACTTGTGTTTTCTTTTCAAGACCTGTAGTATATCAATAAAAATACATGTTACAGAAAATGCATGCTGTTCCAACCCCTACAAATTGCCCCATGTCACAAATTATGGAAAAAACATAAGGAGCCAAAGATGTTCAATATCTGTCCGTGTGGTTTTATGCACCCAGAATAATTTAGCAAAATTTGATCAATTTTTGAAAAATTTCGGATTATTTTCCTTTATCATTCTTTGTTAAAATTAACAGATTCGCATAATTTCACATTTTTGGGCTCAGTCTGCATAATTTCAGAATTTTACTTGCATTAAACGACGGGAACGGAATTAAAAAGCTCTCAATACATTACTGTTTTCAAAGACATACGTATCCTCCTGAGGAATTCCTTACGCAAGACAGACCCAGAGTAACCACATGACATGAGCCAGTGCCCTCCAGGGACAAGCTCAATGGCAACTTGAAAGCCAATGAAAGCATTCTGATGGACAGATGCACTACCTCCGAATTACAAAGTTTTATCTACCATTTTGGCCGTTCTGAGTTACTAAATAGTAGACCATGAGGTCAGAAACCAAATGTTCTATCTGCTCGATCAAAATCATTAGGTTACTTGGAGTCATTATCAAGATATTCAAAGAAATGCTTTCGAAAAGCTTGACTGGTTGTGAAACTCAAAATTTTGTACGTCAAATTTCTTAAAACTAGGTACTGAGTAGATAGAACTTTGTAATTCTAAGGTAACGGCTTGTGAAAATGTCAAGCATTACCAGGAAGACGAGGAGAAAGAGGAGGTAAGATGAACGGGGGTTGGGCGGTGTGCCTTATGCGGTGAAGTTTTATGCGTTATGTCATAACAAAGAAACATTACAATTATTTCCGACATACCATGTCTCTTGATGGGGAAACTCCAATTTTAAGAAAATCTTGCAGTGAATTCAAACCAAAATAATTCACACCATAATCTTGAATCAAATACTAAAAGAAAAAAACTGCACACAGAATCAACTGTTCTTCATAACCTGGCTTATACCTGCAACAACTCTTTCAATGGCTTGTTCAAAATGCTTCTCTTGAATTGCAGAATTCAGATCTCTTGCAGCTATCAAGGCAGCCTCATTACATACATTAGCAATATCAGCTCCTGAGGAGAAAAAGTCAGAGAAATGGTTTATACAGGATTCAATTGTGTGACCAGACCTGGAACTAAATTCTACAAAGAAATTTAATAAAACACATCAGCACTTACGATAATTTCACATGAATTTATCTGAATTTTTCTTTTCTTTCAAGCTTTTGAGCTTGGACATGAACAACTAATTTTTTATCTGGACTATTTGAAAACTATTCTCTGCAAAACAGAACTCAATAAAAGTATTCTTCTTAAATAAAGAGCTCAGAAAGTGATTAACGAAACATAAAAAAGATAAGAATATTCAAACTTTTCCTGTTAAAATTATCAGGAAAACAGATATCAAATAACTATGGTATAGCATACAAATAGTGCTGAGCCATACCTTGAGTTAACTTAATAAGAGAATTAATGAATAAATACAACAATTATACTGTAAAATTTCAAACTTGATTGTCTATGATCATAATAAATAAATCGCCTTTCTCTTGCTTTACTAACCAAAGAGCTGGCTATATGAAAAGAAAGATACCTGAAAATCCTGGAGTGAGAGCCGCCATTTTCCTTGCAAGATCATCTATTTGCAGGTCAGTCTTCAAGTTGTTCAAGTGGACTTTGAAAATGGAAGCCCTGCAAAAATAAGGTATGCTTCAAACATGCATCTCCGTAAACACCTCTTTCACCTGCCACTAAGCAAACTTCTTAATTGTATCGTGTCAAGAAAAACTTCAGAGTCCACCGAAGAACTGTCATTAGCTCCTGATTCAGACGTAGTAGACAACGTTCAGATTCTTGTCAAGCCTTCTAAAATGTTGTACTAAAATTCAACAATGGTCCACCCCCAAAAAAGCAAGCCCTCTTTAAAAAAACATATTTAATTTATAAAAAACTCACCTTCCTTTAATATCTGGCAAAGGCACAAAAATTTGTCTGTCAAAGCGGCCAGGTCTGAGCAGAGCCTGGTCCAGGATGTCTACTCTGTTTGTTGCAGCCAGAACCACCACACCAGTCTGTGTGTTGAAACCTGACAGCATAGATCAGGAAAATGTTCACGTTTCTTTTAACAAATGAAACTTCATGTTCACAGGTACCACACGTAACATAATCTTTCTTGTAACACAAATCTATTTCACCCCACATATTACATGTATTTGTGCCTGAGCTTATAAGCACCTGTGAAAAGAGGCAACATTATCAAAACTTGTTTATCTTAATTCATAAGATTATCCTCTCCTTCTATATTGGCTGTGAATGATGGACAATCACTAAAGAGAGAGAAAATAAAATAGAAGCAACAGAAATGTGGTTTCTTAGGAGACTGCAAAGAGTATCATGGAAGGAAAAGAAATCAAATGAGGTAGTGCTTGATGAAGCCCACGTGGGACATTCAATGTTAAAAACAATCAGGAAACGACAAATGCAGTATTTGGGACACCTAAATAGACATAAGGGTCTGGAACATCTAGCTCTCACTGGCAAAATTGAAGGCAAACGAGGCAGGGGTAGACCCAGAACAATCTACTTGGGGAACCTAAACAAATGGGTAACGGCGAAAGATCAGGGAAACGTAGCTTTTTTGAGAGCATCCGAGCAAAGGAATGAAAAGACAACCAATGTCTGTTGCAGATCTGGCACTGGATGATGATGATCCTCTCCTCGTTTTAAAAAGTGATTAACAAATATAAGTTTCCACAAGTGCAAACCATTAGCAGAACTTAGTTTCCTGACCCTTCCACTCACCATCCATCTCCACTAAAAGCTGGTTCAAAGTGTTCTCTTGCTCTGAGTTGCCACCCCAATTTCTGCCACTCCGTTTCCTTCCCACGGCATCAATTTCATCAATGAACAGAATACATGGGGCCTTTTTCCTGGCAAGGGCAAACATGTCTCTCACCTGGGGAACAACAATAAACAATCAAGTCTAAAGCCTAAATCAAATCTTATCTGCATGGAAAAATCTCTCTTTACAAAACGCGGAGGTGTTCCTCAGAATATAGAACAGTCGCTCATTTAGCTAATTTCATTAGAAAATAGGATATAAGTAGAAGCTTTAATAAGGAGATGAAGAAGCATACTGAGGGGTTTTTCTTTTTAATCAGTATGGTGATCATCTAACATTTGAAGATAGCAAGTCCGAAGCACACCAGTTATTCTATGTGTGTGTGTGTGTGTGTGTGTGTGTGTGTGTGTGTGTGTGTGTGTGTGTGTGTGTGTGTGTGCGTGCACGTTGTTTAGGTCAAATGGTCTCACAATGTTCATTTTCTGTACTTTGATTCGTCAGTTGCATTGAAGGATAATTCTGCAGTGTACATCGCTTAGAGCCTTCTGGGGATCAGGTGCTATATAAATTCCCATTTTTCTTATTGTTACTTAACTATTTGTATGTCATTGCTGCAAAGCATGCAGTTAGAGAGAAAGACTTGAAGGTCCTATTCCTTTCAATATTTCAGTCTCTCCTATATGGCTTTTTCTCAACAGTTAGCATCCATAATTAAGCAAACACATTCCTCTCTCACTCAAACATAACGCTGGAATAAACGTCTTAATGCTGGAATAAATGTCTGCACTCACCCTGGAGGGCCCAACGCCAACAAACATTTCCAAGAACTCGGAGCCAGACACTGTGATGAAGGGCACATTGGCCTCTCCGGCAGTAGCTTTGGCCAACAGTGTTTTTCCTGTGCCAGGGGGGCCTGTCAGCATGGCACCTGAACAAACAAGCAAGGTACATTGAGGAGTTGCTGCAGTGGTTACAAGAAAAGGACAGAGACTCAATGCAATAACCAAGAGTTTATATGTGGCTTCAGAAATTGTGTAGTAAATGGGTCCCTGAACCCAAAAAAAAAGGACAGAGATTCAATGCAATAACCAAGAGTTTGTATGTGGCTTCAGAAATTGTGAAGTAAATGGGTCCCTGAACCCACTTTTGGGGGGTATCACAATAAAGAAAATAAAAAATAAATAAAACAAGTAAAGTTTGTAAGTTATAGTTTCTAATGAACAAGAATATATTTTGCAAATTCTTTATTTCTATTCCAAGGTAATACACCAAATGGCAGGGAGACCCACAGAAACAGAGACTGAGTAAACCTGATCAAATTTTGGAGGCTTCACAATTCATTTAAAAACATACTTAATGAAAAGCCATCTTGATAGTTAGTCCTCCTTATTTATAGTATAGTAGTATAAGGTTTTACGGCGCTCGCAACTGCTAAGGTCATATGAGCGCGCCTCCTTATTTATAGTACTTACTCACATGTTCACAAAGAGATATGCATACCGTCATCAATTGTACTGTGATAGTATGAATGTCTACTTATGTGTTAGCTTGAATGTTTCAAGCTGTGTTGTACAGGAGTGGGCCCTTTTGAAATTATCTGCATTATCATTAGTATTATCATTATTATTATAAGTAGTAAGCCAGTTTTGGACATCGATTTTCATGCACCTGATTATGAAAAATTCTGTTTTAAGACGATAACATTTAACAAACCACAACAATGCAAGATAACATAATCTCCTTGTATGAGAGCTTAACATTCTTCAAGTTTTCATTAAAATAAAAATACAGTCATGATTGAAGGAGTATTACTTTAGCAGTGATTAAACTGACTTTGCAATGAAATCAAATGCTGAAAGTATAGCAGCAGGGTACATGTTCTCAGACTGACAAAGATAAAATAAGAGATATGAAGGCAAATGCTCAAAGACCTTTTGGAATTTTGGCTCCCAGATCCAAGTACTGCTGTGGATTTTTCAAGAAGTTGACAAACTCCATAATCTCCAGCTTTGCCTCTTCGCATCCTGCAACATCACTGAAAATGAAAATGAACGTCCACTATTAATTTATCCACTTATAAAACACAGACATTTTATACCATTCTTTAAAAGAAACTACTTGTTGCCAGTAATTCAAGAACACAAGTCCATCTCCAAAAAGTTTGAGACACAGAAATTGAAAATCATATATACAGAAAAACTCTTCTGCACTACTCTGCAAAGTGTGCCACTGTCACACACAGAAGGACTTATGGTTAATGAAACCTTGATATGGGGCACTGGAATTACTTGTAATAGCAGATCAATCCAGCAGAAAGATCAAAATGCAGCTCCTATTGGACTCTACTATCACATAGATATAAGATTAAAATACATGAAGACCAATGAAACACACCCGATTCCATTGAGAAAACAGAAATGAAATTTATCCCAAATGGTAAGTATACACCTCTCCTATTCCCAAATCTCAAACCGCGAACTCCGAATCTTTCAACATATGAGTAAAAAAATAAAACATTTAAATTAAACAGTGACTTACAACATTTTCACTTCACCAACTGAAATCAAGACTTACCTGAACTTCACCCCAATGTCCTTCTCTAACACTTTGGCAGTGGTCTGTGAAAAGCCAAACATGCCCCCAGGGCCACTTCCTCGCCCAGCACCAGGCTTGCCCATTGGCTGTTGTTGGAAGCAAATTGAGTGAAACATTTTTCATTGAGGCATTAAGTGAGCATGGAAGAAAACGGATTGATAAAGAAAACAACACAACTCTAGTAATTCTCGACACCTGACAAAAAAGTAAACCTGCACTCCATACCCATATCATTTTTATAACAAAGCTTCTTACTTCATTGTAAACACCAGATCAGCACAATTCAACAACTGTGGGTATCTCTGTTTTGAGACAGACAGGCTAAGCACACATTATTGGTACAGGAAATAAATCATGTTTAATGAAGGGGGCTTGACAGACTTGCTCACAATACCACAGCACCAAAAGCGGTTCCCTGGCTTGCCAAATTCAGATAAAGATAAAGCTAATCATTTTAGGGTGTTCAAAATTCATATAATTTTGTTTCTAAAAATGAATACATTATATAAAACTTTTTTAAAAAGTGTGCATTTTCTTTAAGCAGGACTCAACAGTAGCACAAGTAACATCCACTAGTTCAGAAAGGATCATTTTTACTCAAATATGACCAAAACATTGTCAAAATTCAATGGCATCAAAGAGAATATTTAACCCTTCCAGCCCCAGACATGTTTGTGTACTCCCTAACCCCAGTCCCAGCCAATACAGCAGTATTTCAGAAAAAGAGGCATACATTCAAAAAAGTGATGTAGCATCTTTGTAATGAGGTTTATATAATAACATATAATGTTTAAAGGTAAATGAACAAATACTCTGAAAATTAAAGTTTAATTAGGTTTGCTAATTTTGAAAAAAAAGGCGCAAATTAAGTACTCCCTGAAACTGAGAATATATGCTCTTGGGACAGAGGGAGGTACAAGCGCTGCTGAAAATATACTCCAATTTAAATGCAAATGAAAAAACATAAAAAGAAACTTACTCCTCTGCGGAAGAACCAGATCATGATTCCGATGGGTATTAACCATCCCAAAGAGTTCAACACCATGCTGCCCCTGTAAAATGGTTATAAAAAACAAAGCATTTGAAAGAACACATTGATAATATGATGAACAAACATACACTGAAATATTAGGAAATGAAAAATAAGCATGACAGGGGTATTTGCCTTGCAGGCTGCAACGCTGCATATCCCCAAGAAGACTTGCTCACCAATGAACTCATTGTGAAGTTATATAAAAATCCACTCAAGGTAACATAAAACTATATATATATATATATATACATACATATGAACCAACTTAAACTTTAAAATCCTGTTCTGTAAAAAATGTTTTGAGAAGACATTTCCCAAAAGCTAAGAAGTTACTTCAGTCACTAGCAGATTTATCAAATTACTAAAACTTGTCATGCTTATCTCTACCTAAAGTGAATATCATTCATCTTGTGTATAGTAGACTTCACATTTTCTATTAAACAGTTCCATCACGCCAGTATACATACCAGTCTGACTCTTTCTTATAGACCACTGTGATGAAATTGTTGGGTTCAACATTCATTTCCATCTGTGCCTTCTCCAGATTTCTCTCAAATGTTTCCACACTGCCAATTGTGAACCAAATTGTGTGCTGGAAAAGATATTATATTACAAATCAGAAGTCAGATTTCACAAATGAAACATCTTGTTCAACACAATTCATCCAAAAACTAAAACAGTGCCCCGTCGCCAATGTTATATCATCAAAACCATTATTTCATTATTATCTGACGATTTGAATGAGGCTCTAAGGAAAGTCTGCACAATAAAAACCATAATTGTTAATAATATGTAATATGCATTCTCATTTTTAACAACACCAAAATTTTGCATTGTCATTTTGACTCACTTTCACAGTTTATCCACCTGGTGGAAGATTGAGATGAATGAAATATTTTGAGAGACAGAAAAATCAATAAGTTGGCCCGATTATTCTTCCATTAAAAATATTTGTTTAAAAATAGCTTTTTTGTTACTGTTTTTGTAGTGTGGGGGGAAGGCAGGGGCAGCAAAATAAGCAGGGTTAGTAGGTGATACACCAAGAAATTGAAAAATGATATAGATGGTACTAACAGAAAAAACAGAAAGTTCTACTACATTTGTTCAATGAGACCTGAGCGACCAATCTTAGAACACAACCATCTTTCTAGACACCAACAGGCTGCATAAGCTGAAGTTGATATTCACAAGTTGACACAGAGATATTTCAAGGCATTAGAAATTCATTTTCATTACCAATAGACATCTTTTTTTTTTAAATAAAAGATTTGATCCATTAAAAAAAATAATACAGCCCAAATGCATAATATTGTGGCAATGCCAAACATATGAATATAGCCAATTAAGTTGGGACAGGAATCATGTCAAACCCGCTTGTACATATTCAGACAGTTACACACTTTTAATGAAGGCACAAAAGGCAAAAAAAGCAACCACGCAAGGTACTCACACTGGAATCAACTTGGGACCCAGGCATAAATCGAACTCTGACCCATTTGTTGTTTACCACCTCCACTTGATCCACCTGAAAAACATTTTTTTAAAAACAACAAATGATTTACATCTGAAATATTTACGTTTACTATCTTTTATCATTAATGAAAATTGAATATCAATTACAAATCAATTACAAGAGTAAGACATAAAAACTACAAGGCATCCCATTCTATCTGTTTAACAAGCTGTCACCAATAACTCATTGAAATGAATAAATGCACTGTCACCATCAGGTGATCAGAAAGTAAAGTTTGCTGGTACAAATTTCTCAGACTCCCTCATCAGAATATAAATTTCTAGATATCCTTCTTTACACATTTAAAGAAACCACCATCACAAGAAATGACTCTAGACCAATAACACACAAAGATTTTCACATAAAAAGATACATGTGTCACGGGGTGGTGGAATCAGGCAATCGTCAATTTTTGGACATGTGGAGTTATTGGTATCATTTTAAAGCTTGTTCATTTGTCTTGATTTCGGAGAAGAAAATACTCATCTATCATGAATAAAAAAGTCCAGATATTTGCGATTGAAGGAAGTGGGGGTCGCTTGGTTTCAGAGGTAACATTAGCAAGAAAATGATCACTGAAGATAGGCAACTTCCAAAGCTTGAATCCTTAGAAACTGCACATTTTCATTTTTGTGCCTTCAACATTTTTGTAAAATCCACACAGAAATCTATTTTTTAATGGACCTTCAAGGCGTTGAGTCAAAAATCAAACATTCTTTAAAAATTACTTAACAGACAAAAAAAATAAATGCCAGTTTCTTCGATTTCATTATTTTGACGAGCGCCCGATTTCACCACAAGCTTCACATATGTGTATATATTATTATATAAAGATGCCTACAATTTATGAATCTAAAAAGACAAACCCACCATTCCTGAGGTGAGAAAATTCTGAAAGAACTCTTTCATGGTGATTTCTCTGTACTGGCTGGAGTAGAGCATGTAGAGAAGCACAGCGCTGCCAAGAGCCCCAAAAGCAAGCATCTGTTTGTCAGGTGGTCCGCCTCCAAGTTTCTTACCACCTTTGTCTCCACTGCCACACAAAGACAAAAGAAACACATAAACACACACATCCCCAATTCACAAGGAGGGGTGTGAAAAAAATTGACGCGAAGTTAAATAATGGTCAATTACAAATTTTCGAAAAACTACATAAATCAGATGAGCTGAGACCTTACTGTTTATCCTGAAATTTGAGACGAGGCAATATATAATGTCTGAATCAAATATCCACTCACAGCCATTTAGATTTAAACACAGCCTGTTTCACCTTTTACTTGTTGACCAGCAAAATATCACCATACTGTGATACTAGGATCCCTAGTCTCCAATTTACCTCTGCTGTGCACTGCTCTCTTCAAAGTCTCAGTAGGCACAGAGGGCTACAGTACTAGTTGAAGCAACAGGTCAAGTTCAATAGGTAAATAACGACAATTTAAAGTGAGTGTCATTTGAGAAGCTACATAGAGAAAATATTAAAACCAGTTTTCCTGAACAATATTACTTTTTTAATGAATATAATGTTAACATTTACAACTATGGTTCCACATATTTCATGAGACAAAATACAAGCAAGACAAATAAACCACACAACATTGTCTTTTGCATCAGCTTAGACAGAAATAAAACGTCCTTACTGTAACCACAATTCAGTGCTCAGGCTTTACATCATCAGTTTATATTCAGCAATGAACTGGAACTTTAAAACAGTGCACCAGATAGAGAAATACAGTTTAAACATCCAGTTAACAAACTTTCAAGCAGGTAAATAAAACTACATCGCACTTTGAAATAAATGAAGAAGCATAAACCAAAAATGCAGACAAGGTAACAAAACAAATGCCTTTCCAATTTTAAATAAGTGCGAAATACACAAACCAAAATTAAGTTTGCATAAGGCAATGATTAAAGTTATGGCAAGAGTAAATATATATTCTTACAACACATAAGCCCTGATTATTTCTGAAATCAGAATAAAGTAGTTAGAAACATACCCAAATTCAAACTTGAACTTAAACTCAAAGCCTTCATCGTCCTCCTTTGATGATTTGGAAGATTTTGGATCTCCTGTGCACAAGATAGAAGACATGTTCAGTCTTAGTAAGAGTTTAAAGGCACTTGCAACACAGTAAGGTCATATAAGTGCCGAAGATTAGAGGTATTACAATCGAGTAATAAACAAAAAAGGAGGAGAGATCAGGACGATGATAGATGTTTGATAGGAAAGAAAGAGCAAACCACACCAGAGCACCCGCAAACCACCCACAGAGAAGACATGAAGATGATAATTAGGTTGTAAATTCTGCACAATATAAATAAGTAACAATTTGCCTCATGCAGCAAGTAAAACTAAACAATCAGTATCACAGTTGAAGTGTTACAAGAAAATTTCAAAAGATGTAACTTTCATTTTCAAAAGAATAGAAATTAATATCTATTTTCGAGGTACAGGACGTCAATACTTCACTATACTAATACTATACTTTACAGGTTACCCTTTAACTCTTATTTATCTGTGCTGTCATTCTAAATTCGTGTACGCCTAAATATTTATATCACAACAAAAAATGGATTTAGATAGATCTATCTCGTTTACTATACCAAAAACTTAACAATCTGCACTATGAATGAAGTATAGAAACTGAGATTAAATGCAGAAAAAGCAGGTGTATGGTATAGGATTTCAGTAACAAATTTCAGGGGAGAAAATAACTCTTGACTCTAGATCTAAAACTGTTAGTTGTACAATGCGCCACTATTCGCAAAATACACTTTCAAGTTGCGAATTCTCATAAAGAAAGGAAATATCATCATGTTTATTTTGAACTTGCCCAGTATTATTAACATCGATTAGGAAGACAGAATAGAAATTTGTATTAAATTAAAGGAGATGGAAACAACACGCTCTGAGTCATTCTGGCGGAAGAAGGTAAACGGAAACAACAAGAAACATATCGTTCTGGTCAATAGGTATTAAACTAAAATACTGGAAAATTGAATGGTACACTTTACTCGACAATTCACACCTTTAGACTTTGGTGAAGATGAATCTGGCTTCTGAGGCTTGTCTGAAAAAAATCTGTGGGCTGACTTGTTAAGAGCTGCCAACTGTCGAAATAATGTCTTTGTAGTCAAAGGTGCTGTTGTATGTAACTTCTGTCTTGCCTGAGGATGTTAAAAAGTTGGGGTTTTTTTTCAAGAACGAGATTAATTAAATCAAATATACGCTATAATGATGGCTAAAGAAATCAATTTATCCATGACTGTGAAGCTTATATGGGCTTGATAATTTTACAAAAAAGAAGTTCCAGTGAAATTTTTTTTTTTAAAGGCAACAATAAATCTTTGTATCTAAAGTTTGAAGACAACAATGAGGATCGTCAAAATAAATGGAATAACATTAAATTTCAACACTTTATAAATACAGCCCTCTACACTTAACAATCCCTTGATCAGGAGACAAAGCAAAGCAGGTTCTTATGTGGACCTGTTCCTTAGTATTTTCAATTTAGGTAGATATTAATTTAGAATTTTCTTTGGGTGGCAGCCTAGGCCTCATGTTATCGATTTTAGAACCATCAAGGGATTTTTAATGGGCGCAACTTGCAAATGGAACCCCCAGATTTTTTCGCCATCCGAGATCAGCGAGTTTTAACCTAAAGTACCTAAACCCTAAGATCAGGGGTGGGTTGAAAAACAGCAGTAAGAAACAGCCAGGCGTTTTCAGTAAAAAAGAGTCACAAGTAAGGGGGAGTAGACCACACAGAGAGCCGAGGGAGGGTAAAGAGTGGTGACCGGGCAGAGAGAAAGGCAGATGACAGAAATATGACTTGAGAATAGAGCAGAAACTTTTTCCCCGTTGCTGGCAGGATTCCATCCCAGGATCTTTTGACTGATAGGCGAACGTCTTACCTCTAAAACACTGTGTTGTGAACACAGTAAGTTTTGAGTCCAACAACACTTGAGTACGAGTCAAATTTTGCTATATTATCAGGTAGCGTCAATTACAACCGAGTCTATCTCCATCAATGCGCCAAGATTTTAATCTTATTGTCCTGCGTCTGTGCCGAGATGCGATTCTTATCAGTAACTTCTTACAAAGCGGACGGGTCGCCGAGGTCAGTCACCGTGTACTGTTAGTCTACAGCGAGCGGCCCTGGAAACATGTGTTTTCGCCATGAATACCGTGGGTTGTGTTAATTGATGATGAAAATAACGCTCTATGTTTTATAAATAGCTGTCTATTTATAAAGTGTTACGAACACATGAATAAAACCCCCTCCCATAATTTGTAGATCAAGTTATCACGAGTAGTTACATCCAATCGAATTTAAACCTTTTAGTTTTAGATGCTCTTGTTACATTCCGAATGATCTGGGGTTCGAAAGGAAATAGTATAGAATTACCAAATGTTCTGCACTCAAATTTTTCTTTTTACCTGCATAATGGTACTTAAACTATCAATTTATAAATTTATTTATTATCACAAGTAATATCACTTTGCATAATTTCAAGCTCATTTGAAAGATTATGTATGGTAAAATGGAAGTCTTGTCTCCTGGCTTACCTTTTAAGGTCCTCATTTCTAATTTCATTATAGGACGAACATCTAAAGCTATCCGTACAATGTACCAACTTGGCGTGTTTTGAACGAGACATGCGCTTCGGTGTAAAACCAACGCAGGCGGTTCTAGAAGTAGGCCACAAACGCACACAAACTCAAGCAGACTGACGCACACACACTTCAACTCCATGAATATGCGGAAGTTCACAAACGCAGAACATCGAGCACATAAGCTTATAAACTCACCAAAGCAAAAGAGCTCCAATTTACTAGGTGGCAATTGACGCTAGCATCAGATGTCACTGCGTAACTCAGTTGACTCATTGGCAATTGACACTACCATATTATTATTGGGTCAAAAAAAGGGAATGGTTGATTCATAGTGATCATTAATCATTCCTCCATAAATGAACATAGATGACCCAATCCAATCCTGCCAATGGGCATCACCTAGACATCATCATGTTGGCTATTATATAATTATTAATATGACATGAATTGAATATGATGTTAACAAGGAGTCGGCCCAGATCTAATATTGTAAAATAATAATAACGAAGTGACTATTTTTCAGAACGCTCGGGAAAATAAACTTGACCTCTATTTCTCCGAATGGTTTTACAGTTCTCGAGATATTTTGGTCAGTCTATTTGCGAAAAGTCGGCGTCATCTTTAATTCTGCCACTCTGCAAGGACTGTGAACTCAAAGAAGCATCTTTTGCATCGAATTCAATTTCTAGAGCAAGAGATTTTTGGATGTCTGAAATATTTGAGTCTGAATATTCAGGTGAAGATACTTCAATTGTGGTGGGGCAACGTTCCCGAACTATACTTCATTTGAAAAGACTGAAAAAGGTACTGCGAGAAAACAAGACAGCTCGACTTTGGCAGTAACCTATTTGACATTTAGTCACCCCTAAAGCAAAAAATAAAAAATAAAAAAATCCTTCCATGCCCCCACCCCCTCCCCCCGTTCACATTTTTTCACAAACACACGCATACTCACACTCGCGCGTGGGGCCACTCCATTCGCGAGCAGGCTAATCTAACCAAAAAATCTCAAGAACGGAAACCATTTGGAGAAATAAAGTTCAAGTTTATTTTCCCGAGCATTCTGAGAAATCTAGATCTAGATCTAATAATAATGGCCACCTCTATTCTCACCGCGGGTGAGAATAGCGCAGGCGAGTCTTTAGGCTATTCTCACTCGGTGTGCGTTCACCGTTATTGCCTAGATCTAGGCCAACCAATTTTGCGTTCACCCTAAACCACAGAATTCTACACTGTGATAACAGAAAAAATTTAGAATTCGGTGCCGTGAACAAACAATCAATTACTACTGTTAGCCTACTAAAAGCGTACAATTTTGTCTGTGGGCAGTGGAAAGAGAGAGAGAGAAAGAGAGAGAGAGAGAGGAGTAGCGCGAGAACTTCCGGGCAAAACAAAATGGCGACCTGCGTAGTTCGGCTCGATTCGAAAAGTTAAATAGCCGTAGCATCTTTGTACACGACCAAATTAATTTACTTTCGTGTTTTAACATCATTTTTTAACTTTGTTTTGGTCAATTTGATCGTCCACACCGATAGACAGTATTCAGAAAGAGACAGAAGAGGGGAGGAGTAGATCTTGCGAGAACTTCCAGGCAAAACAAAATGGCGACCCCCGTAGTTCGGCTCCATTCGAAAAGTGAAATAGCCAATAGCATCTTTGTAGTCGATAAAATTAGCTTACTTTAGCGCTATAACGTAATCTTTTCTTTGCCTCTATCCATTTGATCATCCATATCAATAGAAAGTATCCCGAAATTAGGAAAAACAGGTCTTGTTTCACACCGGGTGAGAATGGTAGTGTCAATTGCCACCGAGTGACGCAGTGGCAATAGACAAAAATTGACTTTTTGTCAATTGTCACCGAGTAAATTGGAGCTCTTTTGCATTGGTGGGTAGATCAAGCTTATTGTGCTCGAGTGCTCGGTGTTGTGCGTTCGCCTCTCTGTCCCTCTGTGTGTGTGTGTGTGTGTCTTTTCTTGACCCCCGTCTCTCGATTTATGTTCCCCGATATACGTGAATTTCTGCTTGAGTTTGTGTGCGTTTGTGACCTTCTACTTCTAGAATTGCCTGTGTTGGTTCTACATCAAAGTGTAGGCTAAGGTTAGGCCTACGTCTCATTGAAAACACGCCAAGTTGGTACCGTAGCTTTAGACTAGATGCTCGTCAAATGAAATTATTGAGAACAAATTGACCCATTAGTAGACACACATTATAATAGATCTATGTACAATGCTAAAGATAGTGTTGTTTTCAGACTTGACACCGCGTCACTCGGTGGCAATTGACGCTACCGTTGAGAATAGCCTACGGTGGCAAGTCTCACCCGGGGTGAGAGGTCGATCGTATTTCTGAATAGCCACTTCTAATAATAATAATAATACTTGTTGGCCACCCTGAGCCTGAGCAATCCACTCTGGGTTGGGACCAGGTTTCAACTTCAATTAAATTACCAAAATCTCTAGATCTAGTAATTGGGCAGGAATTTCTATATTCCATTTCCCAACTGTATTCTTGAAACTTCTCTCTTCAGAATGAAAGTAGCCATAAATGGATCGCAACCAGCTCTGTCAGTACAGTAGGCTACAGTAAAAGTAAAAGTAAGTGCAGAGGTCACCAGTCATTATGGAACTGGACTTCACTTAGTTTGGTTGGTCGGCTTATAAACACTTTATTTACCTCATGGCATATGCAGTTCTTTGACAGAAGCGTTCTCAGAATCCTTTCCCCTTGACGAGTGGGAAAAACAAACCGGTGCGCCATCGTGACTCTGCAAAGCGTGATAACACTACTGATGCAACAGTCAATAGCAGTGAGCAAGAAACGGTACTAAGAGTGGTGAGGCACACACTGTTTTCACCATTACGAAAACAATATACAATAATTAGTTTCGACTTTTATTTTTTTGTAAATATAATTTTTCCTTAATTTGGGATTGTAAAAATGTTGAAAGACCAGGATAGTTTTCAGAATTATGAATTATTTTTTTTACGAAAACAACATTGAGATCAACCTTACTTAAAGGGAGCTCCACAAAACGGACAAATATGTAACTGTCTCTCTGTTATTAGCTTCTATTTTCAGGAATCTTACTATTACGTCAGCCTACCCAAATGTTCATATTTTTATGATAACACGTGTCATTTTTTTCCATAAAGATTACAAAGGCAGTAAAAAGTAGGTTATTTGTTATATTTTGTAAAACACACGATATGTTATATTCAGCACTTATTGAGCAGTATGTGCATTTTTATTGAACTAATTAAATTTTTTTTTTTTTTAGGGGGGGGGGGTGAGCTCATATTGTTGCATTACAAAATGTATTGCAGCACAAAATGAATACAGCTGGATTTCGGATTGTATTTATAGAATCTAACGTTATTTTGCCTACTAGAGCATTCTTTTCAGGATTCATGATTTTACTTTTGCTGTAAAAGGAGAGAAGAAAGACAACTTTATCAAATCTGATTCATCATCATCAAGTGCCATTTGTCACTATGCACCATCGTGTTTTGACCAGATCAATTAAAATCCAGTCAGTCTCCTGGTTTATCTATTGTGTCAAGTAAAATTTATATTTTCTTAAAACAGCGGCATCTTAAGCGAATCGGGATCGTAAGCAGTGGGCCATTATGCGAAGACTACAACAATATTTTCTTACCACTGCTACTTGCAAAAATACAAAGTATTTTTGTACCATTCATAGAGCTTTGCTGTTGAACAGGAATCTGCCCTATACAATTAATGCCATGCTATTATTGGGCTATTCATCATTATTCATTTTCATTTCAGAAAAATGTTCATGATTATTCCTTTTTAAAACCTGTCACTCTTGCAATTAAGCTGATAGACATACTTTGAAATAGAACATGGTTTGTATCTTATTAATGTATGATTGTGTTTCATTCATTGTTAAATAGTGTTTCAATGTGATAAAAATACTATAAAGGGCAACCCAAATAGGTTTGAAAACGCGTCTTTTATAAAAATCAGTAATTATTTAAAACTGAGCTTTCTGAAAACTATGCTTTTCACACTTAATTGAAGTTAGAGGTATCATACATATTATGTCGGATGATTTTAATGAGACAGCCAGGTGGAAGACCCAACAAACGCCGAGTTGCTAAAGAAGTGTTTGTATCTGAGTCTTGCATTCAGCCATCAAATTTGGACAAGAGCACAATTTCAGTTCTTTCAGAATTATGTGCGCTAACTTTATAAGACATTCTCTTCATCTCTTGACTGAAATTTGCAGTCTTGCTGAAACTGAAATAAGGTCTTGCTGCATTTGCAACCATTGCCATCACTAAAAATGTGGCGTTTGTTCGAATATTGAGAGTGGAGGTGCAACGCTTCAGGATTTCCTTGATGATTTATTATTTTCATCTTTCTCTTTTTTTTTGTACCTCCTACACAACGAGCTCGTTTTATACAACCAAAATAGAAAACACAATAATATTATGTATTTTGCAAGTAAATTGTAATGTGTAAACACTAAGTTGTACGGAGCTACTCCAATATAATTCCCTCTTGCCAGCCTCCTGGACTTGGTCTGGTCACTGATACTGGTCACTGATCTTCCCCAACTTCCGACTGCTTACTTCTTACTTGTCTGGCGGTTGGCGGTATTGATTCGTTTTGGTTTGGTAAGTAGTGAGTAGATTTGGACTAGATTTAGATCTAGTACACTTCTCTATTGAGAGACTAAACTATCTAAATTTACCCCCCCCCCAAAAAAAAAAACCCCGAAGAAAACAAATTACAATCTCTAATAAATAAGGCCACCTCTATTCAATTCTCACCCGGGGTGAGAATAGTGCAGGCGAGTCTTTTGGCTATTCTCACCCGGTGCGCGTTCACCGTTATACTATACTATAGCCTAGATCTAGATCTAGGCCAACAAATTTTGCGTTCACCCTAAACCACAGAATTCTACACTGTGATAACAGAAAAATTGGAGAATTCTGTGCTGTGAACAAACGTTCCATTACAACTGTAGTCTTACTTGTAGCCTACTAAACTAAAAGTAATAGAGAGATTTCAGTTATTTTATAGTTATGGGGGAAATATGGAGGGGTGTGGGGGGTCATCATGCCCCCTTGAATTTTACCAGAATTTGATGTTTTGCCTTTGCAGTTAGGTTGCATCCGTTATTTTCTTTGTGTTTTGGTCATCAAGACTTCTGGATTTCTTCTCTGGATGTAAACAAATGGATCGTGGACTTTAACGAACAGAACAATAATCACCGGCACCCACCAGTACTCTGTTGTGTGGATGACACTGTCAAGCGCCATTTGGATGATTTGCCGATCAGCGTGATCTTAAGATGGCTTAGATGGCGCAGAACCATATGACAATCCGCAGAAAGTGCGGCCATCTCTAGATGGGCGCGATGCGCCATCACACACAAACAAACGATTTTGCAAAGTTCACACAAAACTCAGCAGAATTTATTATCATTAATTTCAAAAATTTCAAAGACCAATATGCAGTCAAAATATTAGACAAGTGACACTTGCGTCCTACTGATTCTTTTTTGTTTTAAATATATTTTAAAATTAATCATAAGTAAATTCTGAGGGTTTTATTTGTGAACTTTGCAAAATCATTTGTACGTGTGTTAGTTGTTTACATGACGGCCATTATTTATTGGAAGTGGCTATTCTCACCCGGGGTGAGAATAGAAATACGATCGACCTCTCACCCTGGGTGAGACTTGCCACCGTAGGCTATTCTCACCCGGTTTGAAACAAGACCTGTTTTTCATAATTTCGGAATACTTTCTATCGATGTGGATGGTCAAATGGATAAAGGCAAAGAAAAGATTACGTTATACTTTATACTAGTTATAGCACAAAAGTAAACTAATTTTATCGACTACAAAGATGCTACGGCTATTTCACTTTCTGAATCGAGCTGAACTACGCGGGTCGCCATTTTGTGACACCACTGATCTAGAAAAAAACAAACACGGGATTTGACCACGTTTTAAGTTTTGCAATTAGATCTAGATCTAGATCTAGGTTTGATAGGCTATCTCCTCCTTATCGGCACGCACATCAAAAAGTAATCGTTTAGAACCAGAAGTAGTAATCGTCGGTGGGGTCAAAACTAGATTCTAGATCTAGATTTTCTCTGGGTTATTTCCCTGTCACAAAAGTCGGGACCACCATATCCAAGGAGTGCCTTTTATCTTATATTTTCATGCATTTCGGACTTAAAAATCTAGTAAGTGATACAGCTCCGGGTCCAGATGATACACAATTAGATCATCAGACACCTAGAGGCCTACCCACCCACAGAAACAATCATCCATCCTTCTTTACACTTTCCCAGACTCCTGGCGACTTGCCACTGAAATGTCATTCCTATTACAAAACTAGGCAAGGACCATACACTACATACAAACCCATCCAATTAAAGACCACGTGACAATTGCCTAAACCAGCTTTCTATGTAGATTTGTAATAAAAATTATTGACATCTAAGGTTTATTTGGATTCTTGAGATGACAGGCTCACTGGATGGTCCCCAGCAAGGGTTCAGGGAAACTCAATCCAATCCTCTCTAGATCATCTGGTCTGCCTGTTGACTAAAAAAATATACCCGAGACCTATGTCGAAGGTGGCCAGATAATAGCCATGTTTTTCTATCTAGAATTAGAAAAACTTTCAGCGCAACCTGGAAGTTTATGGTATTCGCAACCTGGAAGTTTATGGTATTCTTCATAGCTCTCTGTCTACTATGCAGTCATGTCCATGCCTTCAATGGCAACTTTTTGCAGAGAGTATAGTTTAATATGTTCTAAATTCAAATTAAGTTCATTCTTTTTTTGTTTTACCCTTTTTGTGATAGATTTTGCTGTGGGGAAAAAAGTTCCTAGACAGCCACAAGATGCAAAGTGACTTGTTTTTGCTCAGAATAATTGGGATGCATGCAAATGAGCTAGAATTAACTTTTAATGTTTAGAACTGTAAGTCTGAACTTTTATCAGATTATGTTTTCTTTGCCGTGTTATTACAGAACAGTTACTGTTTTTGACAAACTCAAATATTTTCTCTATATTTCAGGAGTTACTGGTGGTCATCATCAGGTGCAGCAGGGCTTTCACTAAAGGATGACATGAACATTTATGGGAAATCATGCTATTGCTATCCAATCGTGACTTTCAGACTGGAGATCATGACTCTGTCCTCAATGTGATATCACTGTCACCCAATGATGATCTCAATAGTTTTGTTGGTGAGTTCGTGTTTGTTCTCCTTTCTCCCCCACCCCCAAGTATGCTTGAAACACAAAAATGGTAACTATAGTACTGCTTTAAAGTATAGGATGATAGGGAGTAGGTCAAAGTTTATTACTCAGCCAAGTAAATAGTGCATGGCAAGGAAAATTTCTCGATCCCTTCGGGAGAGCTGTCAGTACCATGTGTTTCATAATTTAACAGCTTCCTTTAACTAAATGTAAAAAAGTAAGACAAAGGAATTAGTTTTAAGTTTTTTTAAAAACTGATTGCTACCACTATTCATGTAAGATGAAGAAGTTTGTGTTGAGTTTACAAATAATTACAAATTTAAGATTACAAATGTTTTATTAAATGTGTATTTGTAATTTAAAAAACCTAGCAGTGTCACAACACAGTGGAATCAGGCACTCGTCAATTTTGGGGTATATGGAGTGATTGGTATCATCTTATAGTTTGCTCAATAACTGAAGTCGAGATATTTGCAATTGAAGAAGGTGGGGGGGGGGGGGGGTGGGGGGGTCCACCTGGTTTCAAAAGTAAAACTAGCGAGAAAATGGCTGCCTAAGTTTGGTGGCTTCCGTAGCTCACGAGTCCTTGGAAACTGCAAGTTTACATTTTTCGTGCCTTTAATCAACGTTTTCCATAAAACCCGCGCATAAAAATGTTTTTGAATGGACATGTTGTTGTTGTTGTTTTCATATCCCTTTAGCTGCGAGCATTTCGCTCTTGGCAGCGCAATGCCTCCCTCTTGAATGGACATAAAAGTTGTTAAGCCAGAATACTAAAAAAATTTTTTAAAATCAAACTGGCAGAAAAATAGCAGAGTGCGATTTAATTATTTTGACAAGCGCCTGATTTCACCTCGATGACTCACATTTGACTGTAGAAGTGCCAAAGCCAGGAGTAAGGCAAACATTAGGTTGACAAGGTGTCAGAAAATTCCTGCCCTTTTGTGTTGTGGGGGACAGCCAAGACCATTGAGATAATTTTTTTTTTAAAAGATAATTGTTTTAAAATTGAAACAATTAACTACAGTGGATGTGTAGAATGATGTGTTGTGGTGCTCAATCAAGATCAAAGGCTTGTGATGTATTCTCTAGGTCCAAAGATTTATTTTGTTACATGCAGTAATAACCACCCCCTCTTCCCTTCTTCTTTTCTAACTCGACACATAGACTACTTATAGTATCCAGGATAACAACATTCCCTTTAGCTATTTTGATTTTGCAGGATGAAGTGAACTTTGCGTACACATTTATTCTGTTGGTAGCTGTGGCAGCACCTGGTTATTTTTTGTGAGTGTTGATATTCTTGGCTCAAGCCCCCACACCCCAACTACCAATTTGCTGTCTGCCATTCATTGATCATGCAACCATACTAAAATACTGAAAACTTTATACAGTGATTAGTTGCAGATATATATATATATATGCCATTTCATGTCTCCTTTACCTGAAATACTTCTTACAAGTGATATTTTGTATTTGCAGAAATCTGGTACCAAGTCTTTCTGTGGGCTCTGTTCTCGTCGCTGTTTGTACACATTGTTGGTTCCCTGATTGCATTTTGTCGGCTCCGCAAACACCGCATCGGACGCTGGATTCCATTGGTCATTTTGGGCATGGGTGTGATTTCACCATTGACTGGTGGAGTTGTTACCAGTGAGTTATGAAAGACAAAGTGTACTATGACAGTAGATTTAACTTTATTAGACTAAATGGTATCACCTTGGTTCTAATAGGTTTTTCAAGAATACAATCAAATTCACTCTCCCTTGTGGAGAATCCTATTTGAGATATGTATACCCAAGTCTTTAAGAATTTAAGTAAGTACAGCCCTGAAAATGGCAGTGACCAGATCCGTCCAGACGTATCAAGTACACAACTTTAAAAAATGAAATCAGAGCTCTCTGATTGTTTGCTTTTTTTAACCTGTCAAAGTCTGTCCCCGGGGTTTTATGCTCCCCATATAATTTATCTAAATTTTATCATTTTTTGCTTAATTTCTGATTATTTTCCTTTATCATTCTTTGTTAAAATTAACAGAATCGCATAATTTCACATTTTTGGGCTCAGCTCGCATAATTTTAGAATTTTGTTTTTGCATAAAACCGCGGGGACAGCAAAGTACACCTAACTGATCTACATAAAATGGGGGGGTGGGGTGGGGGTGTCTCTCTCTTAAATTTCATTTCTGCCAGGTCATATGCGACTTATTGTGAATGGCACGAAAATAATTTTATTTACAATATTTGCACAGTTTATGGTAAATATGAAAATACTTGTTTTTAATGTGTAATGTTGCAATATAAATTTATTTGTCACAGTAGGGTTGTTGGGTAATCTTGAGCTTGTGAGGTTCTGGGTTCTGGAGGCTCCTTTTTTTCCTTCTCCAAACTTTTATTGGAAAGGGGGGGGGGGGGACTCCTTATTTTTGGTCATGGGGTGATTGGCAGGTATGTTCATCACGAGTTTGGTAGAATCATTACAATTGTTATTCAATTTTACGGAAATACGATCGTTTTACTCTAGATTCTGAATTTTTTAAAAATTGCTGTAAAGCTTTGTCTGCAAACATTTTTTAAAAAGATTTTTGAAAATGTTGCAATAGACACAGTAGGCCTACCATTACAAGAAAAATGGCTTTCAAACTTGGGGGAAATATATTATTTTGTATGCATTTCATCTGGATTTTTTTCATAGTCGTGCCTGTCAAAAGTATGAGGCATTCTCTAAGAAAGTTTGAACTGCTCAACTGCTCCTTTAAAATGATTTTCTTATGTTAACATTGCAGGTGCTGCTATTGCTGGTGTGTACAGAGCCTGTGACATTGTGATGATGCCTTTCTATGCCCTGGTCTGGGGAGTGGGACAGACTTTTGGTGTGTTACTTATCTCCTTTACCAGAATAGTGGCTACGTTATGATGCTGAAATCCTAGTTGAGACCAGATTGCAGAAAGATGCCAGTCGCCCCCGGCTGAGACAATAGTCTGTGCTTCAGATGAAAGTCAGTATACTTCTTGGCAGGTATGTTTGGGTGGCTTTGTCTTTCTTTCCACCATGAAGAATACGTCTTCACTCAGGAAGCCATATGTCATGTTTCTCGTGGGGAAATAGACAAAACTACATGCTGGGTCAAACACTAACCCTGTCAACGATGGACAGAAGCCACTGCCGGGTGGCAAAGATTCGTGATGAGAGAAGGTGGAAAGGCAACATGTGTACAGCCAACAACAGACTTCAAATTGCTGTCGCCTAATGTCTCAAATAATTGTATCCTTCAAGCTGCTCATGGTTACTTGCTTTGAATGCCATATTATAGACTTGACTAATTCACACTGTTTACAGCAATATGGTTTTCTTTGTTTATTGGGGGGGGGGGGGGGGTTTACATTCTCATTTTTCATTGAAGCTATATTTTTTTTGTCTGAGGTGATTAGAGAAATTGAAGGTGTTAATTCTAAACATGACAGTTCATGTTTAGGGTTGTATTGTTGGGATTTGAAGAGATAAGAACATGTTCACAGTGAAATCTCAGTGGAACATACCCACATACATTTGGAGCAGAAATTATGTCTGCTGAAGCAAATGCATTTGCAGGGTTGGTATTCATGAGAAGTTATTTTGGGGCTTGGTGCTTTAAAAAATATACTTTGTCACTCAGTATGCACCATATCTCTGCCCTTACCCCCTACGTTTTTAGGTATGTTAATGAGCATCAGGTGGTAATGATATTCTGTGTAAGTGAAAATGAATCTCTCTGAGAAAGCAGTGTAAAAAGGCAATCCTCTTCTCTCTCTGTTTTATATGGAAAAGACTGAAAGCATTTATAATTGTTACTTTTTCTGCATCATGCCTCGGTATTATTGGTTTTTGAGGCATCTTTTTGGTACAGCTCTCTGTTGTTAGTTTTTTCAAACAAGTAGGCCTATATTTGTGATTGGCATGACTGTTCACTGAAGACTGAAAATATTTATTTGTGTCATATTGTCGATGATATCTCTGGCTGTAGCACCAAAGACAAGGTACCTGTCAAGACGTATATATGCATAGAGTGTATGAAAGCAAAGTAGTTCTTCTGAGATATGGGCTTTTTTTTTAAAGTGTGAGGTATGTGGTAATGCGTTGTAGGACACCAGTGTGTCTACACTTATACTTTTGCTGTACGCATGTATCTGTACAAAACTTGATGAGTACTTGGGGAAAAATTGTTTAAAGTAGGTTGCAGTTTGAGAGTAAATGTTTTGGGTGATTTAAAAAAAAAATTTTTTAAATGAAAAGTTGCATTTTTTAGAACTATTTTTCTTCCTTGCCTTCCTCATGTAGGTCTACAAAAATGCACAAGAGAATAGTGATGATGTTGTATTTGAAGAGTATTTGTTAGCAGTTTTCATTTGCATTGTCCTGATGCCATATTATTATTCCAATGGTGGACTTACATTTGCAGAAATGGTAATCTCTGTACAATTTCACCTTTTTAAAAATTTAATTGGTTTTGATAGTGTACAAATTGTAAATATAGATGAGTGGAATCTGTTTGTTTTTTTGGCTAGAGGGAGTAGGGAGGTGTAGGCCAGAACTTTTCAGCGTTTGTTCTTGTTATAGAGGGTTAACACCTGAAGTGTCGGATGGACAACAAATAATGACTAACTGGTAAAATGCACACAAAATGTCTATACATTACTGCATTGTGTTCATACCAGACCACCGTTGATGGCTGAATTGATTTGTCGCCTGTCTGTTATTTCTGTTTTGATGGGGCGGTAAAATTCCTCCGTCAACAATTGCGTAATACGTAGATTTCACACACAATCTTGTCTGAAATCTACTCTCTACATAGCCGTCAATATGCATGTAATATTCAAGTCATTGCTTGCTTCCAGCATGGATACAGCTGCGTGCTAGGTTTGATCATTATTGTGTTTACAAGGCTAGGGATTTATGAAAAAAACAACTAACAAACTGTATGCAATTTAACAGTATGCTTCTGAGGCTTGGAAAGACATGGCGAAAAAACCCATATTGAAGGAAATGATTTCTGTCTACTCCTGCTCTACCCTTCTCCATTAAACAAAAAAAAAAAGCCTTGTTCGAATTGTTTGCAACTCTGGGCATTGCGACAGATGGCATTGTTTCAGTTGCTCTATTCGCTACTGACTGTGAGCCTCAGACCACACTCTATTCGAGTTGAATCTGTACAAATAATCAAGGAAATCTTTTTCTTAGTAAGAGTTTTATGGTGCTAGCAGCAATTTAATGCTCCAGATAAAGAAAATGACATAATTTATAACTTTTCATGAGAACCCCCCCCCCCCCCCCCCCCAAATAAAAATTTTGATGCAAATATAAAAGGAAAAAATATTTTTTAGAGAACCAGACCTTCTGATCTCCTTTCCCTGGGGTATAAAGCTCATCATACACTGTTTTGAAATTCTCCTCTCTTTGCTTACTCATTTTTTTACCGTCGCGTGGAGTCACGCTGACCTGCGGGATCACCACTTGCGACCTAACTGCTTGTCCGTTTCGCAGCGCACTTCAGTTGTGGGTGGCAGTATATTTTCAGCCTTATAGCCCACACTTAAGTACAGACTTTGGGTAAAATCCGGGCAGGAAGCAGATCCAAAGTTGAATTCTTCTACTCCAACAGAAATGGCATCCTCAAGTTGCAGCCGTGTTGCAAAAATGTGTTTTGGGCATCAAGCCCAGATGACAGAATGTACACTTTCATCAGCATTTTGTGTTTTTGGAGGACACTGTAAAAGGAATAAATTGGAAAACAAAAAAGACAAAGAGGTGTGTCAGATCCTACTTTCAATGATCGTCATGCCCCACTAGCCCGTGACATGCAAAGCAGCTGGGGCAACATATCAAACTTTGACTCCAAATCCACACTTGTGGCAAGGAGCGTGGCACACCGTACTTTCAAGTCACAGTTGACGCAGAAGTTTTTTGGATAGAGAAAAAACCTGTTCCTGGGAGGAAGCATCTTTCTCACCGGTAATGAGGTTGGAGCGAGAGGGGCAAATGACGGAGACGAGTTGGTGAGCAATATATCCTCCTCTATAAACTACTATGTTCTACTCTGCCAGGGTGAGTGTTGGGACTAGAGGAGACAAAACAAGATTTCTAATCAGAGGTGGTACATGTTCGTCATGGCGCTTGGGTCGGACAGTGGTACTTGCACGTATGTTTTCTAATATGAACAAGAACCTGTCAAGATCCTATTTGCAGTTTTTTGCATTCACTTGAAACCATAAATCACTCCACCATGGTTTGACACAAAACTACAAAACTCAGAGGGTTCTGGGTTGAATCTGTGACCTTCCTTATCTCTTTACAACTGAAAAGTTCTCGAGGCAGTCTTGGTTAAGCCTACCTCTCCCACCGATCCACGCATGGCAGACTGCCACTGATGTTGATGCACCTAATTCTTTTAAACCATTTGAGCTTCTTTTGCAGGAAAACCATATGACAGTGTGATAGCATAGCCAATGGCATTCTTGCTTTTTAAATGGCAACTATTGAAACCTTGAAAATTTGATCGAAATTCTCAATGTAGATGGCTGTGGGCATTGCCTCTGCAGGCATTGCACCAAGTGTTACCACAGTAGTGACTCCTGCACCTACTGTGTGGCTGAGGAGGGCCATTCTGATTGGAAGTACTGAATCGTGTTGGTAGAATTTTACAAAGTAGTCTCACAAAACAGGCTGCTAAAAGGCCATGGATTTTCAAATTATTCCTGATGTTTTTCTATAGGTGAGGGGGATCGAACATCACAAAAACTTTGTGATCGTCAAAGGTGAAAAAAGGATGGCTTTCTGTGACCCCAAGACGAGTGAAGAGGAGCGACCGGTTGTTGCTCCCTTGATCACGGATGATGACCCTTGGTCTAAGTCTAAGACCTGGGGCAAAAAGGTTTCTTATGGCGTGCTGGAAGAAGGATTCCAGCATAAAAGCTTTTATTGGACCATTTGACAGTACATAAGAAAATGGTTGTTTCCACTTATCTGTCTTTCCTGTGACCATGAACATGAGAGCGTGAGTTGCCATAACTTTTGATCTCCCAAGAAGGCCAAAGTCTTCAAACCCTTCCACCTCATCATCTTGAGGATTGTTTTAAAAAAAGAATAGAAGTGCCAGAATCATAATGTTTGTACACATGATGGCCATTTAAACGTTAAAATCGCAATCGTCCAAAATGTGTTATTTTGCTAGTGATGTCTACAAACAAACTCTCTCAGGCCAACGTCCCTGTGTTCAGTAATACTACAGACGGTATGGTACTATCTGACACTCCGAGAGCTCCGGGTCCAATCATCAGAACCTGAGCTATTTGCCTTTTCTTTACACACCTCCTCCTCAAAGCAAATGTGACAAATATTTTCATTTATCTTTGACATCCTTGCTACCTTACCCGTCTTATATATCCACCTTCCTTTCTCTTCGTCTTCTTAGAAGACCACCCTCTTGTGAATGGCACAGCAACACTAATCCTTAAGACTTCACTTAAATTTAATGAAATCTCAGCCCTAGGCTTACGCCCCCTTGTGACAGCCACACCTCTGCTCACACCGTCCTCCGCTGCATCTACACCACTGACTGAAACAGGGGGGGGGGGGGCTCTCGTGGCCTAGAGGTTAAGGTGTTGGCCTCTCATTCAAAGGTCCAAGGTTTGAATCCAGGTAGCGGCCGAAAAAAATTTCTTCTCTAAAATTGTCTCCTTTCACCTTCTTTCCTGCTCTCTAGCAATGTTCTGTCGTCTGCTTTCATCTCCACCTCCTTTGCCCCCTCCTCTGGGCTCCTGGCTCTTTCTGCAGCCTTTCTACTGCTACTCCTTGGCTCCTTCTTACTGCTGTCTTTCAGCCACACCCCTGATGTTCTGGTAGGTAGGAAAGATCTACACCTAGCCTTCTCAGACAAAGGCGAAAAATTTCGGAGGGCCTGTGTGCAAGTTGTGCACGCTAAAGATCCCTTGGTGGTCAAAAGTCGTTAAGAGTAGGCTTCGGCCGCCACTCGGGCAAAATTCAAAATTTCTTACCAACTCAAAAATTTAATGTGTCCCGCTCGCTCATATGGCCTTATGCAGTTGCGAGCGCCGTAAAACACTTACCCCCCACCCCCCAAAAAAAATCCCAAAAATGACTGAGCTCTCCCACTTCCTCAAAAGTTTAAAATGTCTTTCAGTGCTGCAAAACGTCTTTTGTATTGACTACCACCAGATGGCTTCAATACATTTGAGAACATCAACAACAGAGACTCACTTTCATAAATGTCGGACATCCTAGATAAGGCTGATGGGTGATGCTCTCCTTCACCAGTTGTTGGCTAAGATCATTGACCCGAACAATACCATGGTTGTGTAAATGAAACAAAGCAAATGCAATATTTCTTGACGATGTCAATAATTTTCCGAGCGTAGTTCTCAGACTCAACAAAATTATTGGTAAAATGTCCTTCAGTGCTGCAAGACGTCTTTTATATAGACTACCACCAGATGACTTCAATACATTTGAGAGCATCAACGACAGAGCCTCACTTTCATAATGTCTCTGCTCAGCTAGGTTGCAAGCATCTGTGAAGTAACGAGAACGTAACTATTAGCTGCAGAATGAAGAGCTGCATCCACGCCATGCATATGACATGCCATGATATGCAAACATGGCAGTGACATTTGTACAGAAAAAGGGCAATGACATGATGCAACACCATCAGCGTCCACCTTCACATTGAATCGAAATCCACTAGATCTAGGTTCCCTAGCAATGAAGTTGGCATCATCTGGCTGAGCAACAAGAAGCTGCTCAACACCCACATGATTTGCTGTCATGGAGTTGATAGGATGTGAAAAGAACTCGACATAGAACCAAGCAAAATCTTTATGACATCCTAGATAAGGCTGATGATGGGTGATGCTATCCTTCACTAGTTGTTGGCTAAGATCATTGACCCGAACAATGCCATGGTTGTGTAAATGATACAAAGCAGATGCAATATTTCTAGATGAAGTCAAGAATTTTCCGAGCTTACCATTCTCAGACTTAACAAAATTATTTGTATCGTTCAGGAAATTGGTGACATCCAGTCGTTGATGTGCAGCCCGTTCAAGTTCAACTTTACAGTTCTGGAAGGTAATAACTGTAAAACTCGGGACAGGCCACACACGGCTTTTCCTCTTGAAATTCCTGCTGGTCGGTGGTATCTTTCAGCATCATATGGAGATGCGTTACCTTAGACTTGAGGCTACTCTCCAATTTCAATACTTCAGTCTCTTTTCCATGGCTGCATATACACGCCAATGACATAAAAGGTGTCAGGCCCAAGGCAACACAGTCTTGACTGCAGCTGCCTGGCTAGCACACTTGTCAGACATGACACTTGGTCCTAGCCAGGTCATCTCCCACAAATTCAGCGAATGCGTGTAGCAGCTGAGAAAAAAAAAACAAGAAAGAAAAATTTTTTTAACATGCTATTCACCACTCACAAATCTAATATTCTCCTATGGACCCTACAGAGAGTTACATTTTACCATCTTTATTTCACCTTTAACAGGGCCTCCCATTAACATCCCTATTACACTTTCGTAAATATGACAAGGAAATGGATAAAAGTAACAGGATCCTAAATCAAGTCTATTCTATTTGACAGCCTCAAAGAGTAATTCAACAATTTTGCCAACAAAGTGTGCACTAAAATATACATCCTCTGTCCAATCATTCCAAAATTTCTCATGCTTTGCTTAAAACAATAAAAAGAGAAGCACTCCACCCAGTTTTCAAACTATACATCCCTCTACATTGAGGATGACGACTGAACATTCTTTCTGCCCTCCTGTGATAAAATTACGCCTATTGATAATTGACAATCGCCGACGTGTTTACTTTTATTATAAGAGGGCATTGATTACATTAACAGAAAAAAGTCTTAAAACTTTTAATATCACACACCACTCACCGATGTCAATATGAAAGTTGTCTCACAATATTATATGAAGGAATAAAACACAGGCCTTGACCTACCGAGGCAATCCTGGACCATAATTTGGTATAACGGGTAGCCACTGTTGTTCTTTTTGTAAGTGCCTATGGAATAATACAATGAAAGTATTTTTAAAAGGACAAACTTGATAGGGAACCCTGAAATTGTAACATTCTATACAACTCTAAGCTCAAAATAAGTGCAATTTGTGCAATTCTTATTGCACTTTGAATAGGATGCTATCGCAAAGTAC
The DNA here is from genome assembly GCF_000002075.1 of Aplysia californica. Classification (NCBI taxonomy): domain Eukaryota; kingdom Metazoa; phylum Mollusca; class Gastropoda; order Aplysiida; family Aplysiidae; genus Aplysia; species Aplysia californica. The sequence continues at coordinate 940,166 of NW_004797528.1, forward strand.
TTCTCCTTAGTTTGCGGGAGGTCTCAGGAGATCCAGCTGCCCATTTGCTGCTGGATGGACAGGGGACCGGAAAAAATTAGTCTTTCATGGGACCCGGACCCGGGTTGATGGGCGGACAGGCCAGTGCTCTACCGTCCGAGCTACCTGGATCCCACCCCACCCCCAACCCCTCCCTGAAATGAATTGCTGTAATATTTCTTCCATTTCCGTAAAACCTTCATTGTTGTCAACTTTTTTAGAGATCATAACAGGATTGTTTCCATTATATTGATCGAAAAGCACCCATTACAGAACCACGACAGAAAATATACACAATTTTAAAAATTTCCTTCAAAACACTATATCATAAGACACTTATCTACAAGTAACAGTCTTCTTAACAAATCTGAAGAAGTGTATGGTATAATAGTATCAGTGGCCTTGTGGTTAAGCTAAGGACCCCTAATCTTGAGATTGCCTGTTCGGGGGTTTGAGCTTCAGCTCAGTCCGACATTGTGTTCTTGGGAATGGAACTCTACACAAATTTCTCATTTGGCTTGGTCCTTTCGGAGAAGGACATTAAACTCGGAGGTCCCGCCTCTTAAATAACCTAATATTGTTGATAGAGGCGTTAAACCTATACTATTTCACCATTTTAAAATCTACAACGGGGCATGCTATCAAACACCTCATACTTTGTAACAAAGCTGAAAAAGTGTATGCCACAATCTACAACACGGGCATGAAATGAAATGAAATGCCTCAGACTTTTTAACAAATCGGAAGAAGTGTACGGTATGCCACAATCTACAACACGGGCATGTAATGAAACGCCTCAGTCTTTTTAACTGAAGAAGTGTATGCCACAATTTACAACACTGGCATGAAATGAAACGCCTCATTCTTTTTAACTAATTGGAAGAAGTGTACGGTATGCCACAATCTACAACATGGGCATGTAATGAAACGCCTCAGTCTTTTTAACTGAAGAAGTGTATGCCACAATTTACAACACGGGCATGAAATGAAACGCCTCATTCTTTTTAACAAATCGGAAGAAGTGTACGGTATGCCACAATCTACAACATGGGCATGCAATGAAACGCCTCAGTCTTTTTAACCAATCGGAAGAAGTGTATGCCACAATCTACAACATGGGCATGAAATGACACACCTCAGTCTTTTTAACTGAAGAAGTGTATGCAACAATTTACAACACGGGCATGTAATGAAACGCCTCAGTCTTTTTAACAAATCGGAAGAAGTGTATGCCAAAATCTACAACATGGGCATGAAATGAAACGCTGCATTCTTTTTAACAAATCGGAAAAAGTGTACGGTATGCCACAATCTACAACATGGGCATGCAATGAAACGCCTCAGTCTTTTTGACAAATGGGAAGAAGTGTATGCCACAATCTACAACACGGGCATGAAATGAAACGCCTCATTCTTTTTAACAAATCGGAAGAAGTGTACGGTATGCCACAATCTACAACACGGGCATGTAATGAAACGCCTCAGTCTTTTTAACTGAAGAAGTGTATGCCACAATTTACAACACTGGCATGAAATGAAACGCCTCATTCTTTTTAACTAATTGGAAGAAGTGTACGGTATGCCACAATCTACAACATGGGCATGTAATGAAACGCCTCAGTCTTTTTAACTGAAGAAGTGTATGCCACAATTTACAACACTGGCATGAAATGAAACGCCTCATTCTTTTTAACTAATTGGAAGAAGTGTACGGTATGCCACAATCTACAACATGGGCATGTAATGAAACGCCTCAGTCTTTTTAACTGAAGAAGTGTATGCCACAATTTACAACACTGGCATGAAATGAAACGCCTCATTCTTTTTAACTAATTGGAAGAAGTGTACGGTATGCCACAATCTACAACATGGGCATGTAATGAAACGCCTCAGTCTTTTTAACTGAAGAAGTGTATGCCACAATTTACAACACGGGCATGAAATGAAACGCCTCATTCTTTTTAACAAATCGGAAGAAGTGTACGGTATGCCACAATCTACAACACGGTCATGAAATGAAACACCTCATTCTTTTTAACAAATCGGAAGAAGTGTATGCCACAATCTACAACATGGGCATGAAATGACACACCTCAGTCTTTTTAACTGAAGAAGTGTATGCAACAATTTACAACACGGGCATGTAATGAAACGCCTCAGTCTTTTTAACAAATCGGAAGAAGTGTATGCCAAAATCTACAACATGGGCATGAAATGAAACGCCTCAGTCTTTTTAACAAATCGGAAGAAGTGTATGCCAAAATCTACAACATGGGCATGAAATGAAACGCTGCATTCTTTTTAACAAATCGGAAAAAGTGTACGGTATGCCACAATCTACAACATGGGCATGAAATGAAACGCCTCAGTCTTTTTAACTGAAGAAGTGTACGCCACAATCTACAATATGAAGCAGATGTTGAGAAGGCAGTGCAGTAATTGACATGATTCAATTCAAAGAGCTAAATGCGAGCAGACCAGTAAACTCATACAGATGTTATATACATAGGATGTATTCACAGTGTTGCATGGGGTGCTCAAATGAAACCAAACCAGCATAGGCATAAAAAAAGTAAAATAAAATACATCATAGAGGTCGCCGTCTCTTACTTGGGGGAGTATCTCCATTGAAATGTCTTTTTAGCTTTGCAGACAACTCTGCTGAATCTCCTTTTAAATTCAAACCCGAACCCTTAACCCCTAACTTCTGCAACCTAATCTCAATGCCTTCACTAGTTTTGGTATGGAAGCAGAAAGCCTTTCACAAAGAGCTTCAACATCTCTTGCACTGGTACAACGACCACCATGCTTTTTCACCTTACTTGAAAGAGAAGCAAACATGTCAGTTGACTGCAATATCTTCTTAACCTTCTCCTGATTTTCAAGAAACTTCGTCTGAATGCCAAGGCGCACATCGGTTTCTTGCATTTTTCTCTCCCTCCTCAGATTAGGATTAGGAGCATTTGTTCGTCCAAACTGAAAAAGCCTGGCTCTTTTGATAAGACTTTTACTTTTAATAAACGCTGGTGTGTTATTGCGTTTAGACATTTGTATGGCTGAACGATTCTTCCAACTACAGTTTCGACGTTTATTAACGTCATAATCAAAATCTCCAAATGCTCCCTCACCTATCAGATTACATGTAGTAAGAGGACAATGTGAGTCATTGTGAGAGAGCTTTGGCAGTTTCCTCAGACACATGACCACTGAAGGGGCCATCCCCAAGAAAATCAGCAAGTTGACGCTTTGCAACAACTTCTGAATGCTTTGATAAAACAGAAAGAGCTTTCTTTATCAAAGACAAAAAATTTTCATCACATGATGACACAAAATCATGAATTGCAGTTACAACACTGGAAGAGGAAAACTGAAATTCATGCCCGAAAACTGACAAAAAGGAAGGATCAAATAAATACAAAAGAGGGGTCCGCTGTACATTTCTCAAAGAAACTACACAATTGCTTTACATAAACATGAAAATCAGTGTATTTTGTTTTGGCTTTTTAGTAACTCCCAATAAGGCCAGGTAACTTTGACATTTAAAAAAAGCAAGAGCACAAATTTAAAGACACATAATGTTGTGATCTTCAATATCAAGGCAAACACTTTTCATTTTCTTATTATTGATTTTATCTGGGAGCCCACCACACGTAAAAAACAGACGAATCTTTCTTTGATGTAATATAAGAGAGGCAGCAGCAGCAAAAAAAACTATTGAAACGATTAGATTGAAAAGAAGGAATAGTTGATTCTTCACGAAAAGTAATCCACTGATCCCTGTACCCATTTTTATGATCCCCCCTTGGCCCAAGCACATCACAAGCTGTTCTAATCAAACGCGCTGTTGCTGTCTCATTAACTAAAATCTTAAACATTGGTGACTTGTCCCGCCCCAGTTTCTCACCCAGTTCTTTTATAAGGTCCCCTTCAAGTTCAGCCAAACCCTTTTCACGAGCGCTGCTCAATCCCAAGAGGAAATGAGCATTGCAGTGAAGAAAGTTGACTTGAACCTCCTCTTCAAGTTCCTTGCTGATGTACTCCTGCAATTTATGCCCAAACAACTTCATGGCAGAAGCCCTGTCTGTCAATGTACTGGAAATTTTTTCAACATTTTGTTCAATATGTCTGAAGACAACTGAGAAGTAAAATCACCATAAGTCTTAACATGGGACTTGAAGAGGCCAATAGTAATGTCCAACGTGTTGGCATCTTCTGATGCAACTGGAGTGAAACCCAAGTACAGTGTTATCCCATTGTCTAGAGACGGTTTATGACCAACAACCTTTCGATGATCCCTTGATGTTTCATCAGAATGCAGGGTGACATTATCACATGCGAGGATCATCTCAGTATTCTGCACCTGACAGATTACAAGGGCTTCATCACAAATATTTAAACAAGTTGTTGAGCAAGGCAAATGATCAAACTTATGATTAAATAAATTTTGTGAAACAACATTTATGCAACAAGAAACATTAGCGGCTGAAACTCCTGTTGTACACATTAAAGAAATAACAGTTTGTCGTATTGGAGGAGAATACATATTGTTGAGAGGGTCTTTAACCTTCACACGTTTATCACAGTCACACTCGACTGTTTCGTTTAAGGCCTGACCCATTTCTTCTTTTAACCTTTTATTTTTAACACTCAGCTCCATCACTTTTCTTTTCTCAGACAAAAGTTGTGATTTTAAACTTTTAATTTCAACATCGTAAGATTTACTCAATCTTTCTTTCTGCTTTCTCTGATTGTCCAACAAACGCTTAACAATACTCTTATATTTCTCTTCATAGTCTACATGACTTTCTTCCATACCACGTTTGCTCAGCCGCATACAGTGACGCCAAAGTCACTAAGAACATGACTGATGGTGTTCAGGTCCAAGTTGACAGACAGGTACTGCTGAGGATCATTTGGTGGCACCTTTTTAAAATCGTTGACTGCCCTTTCCACCAGCTTCCGGGCCGTTGATCTATTTTGAAATTTGATTGTACAAATGTTTATGTTCTGACGTTCTCTCGCTGCATGGCACGGGTTGTGATCGTTGAAGAAGCTCAACAAGCTTTTGTACACGGTGTACTGTGGTAGCTGTTTCCTGTTGGTCGATTTTTCTTTTTTTTTTTCAGCCATTTTGGAATATAGTAGGTTCTAGTCTGGAAGAAGCATTGAACTGAAACATAATGCAGAAAACTTTAATAGTTACTTCCCTTCCGAATCTCCATACAGAAAAACACCCTGTCAAGTTTTATTTTATTTTTGTTCTCCTAGTCTGTTTGAAAGACTAGGCCCTATTGGAAATTTACTATGGGACATACACAAAGCCTTCAAAATTCCCACTTTTCTGAAAAAGTGACAAATGAAATGTACACTTTTTCGAAAATTGGTCCACTTTTCCGCTTCGACATTTGCGCCTGCATCGCAAATGAATCTATTTTGAAAGCTGCAGTCAAATCACTTTGAACTAGTCTCGAAGAAGGAATTTACTGACTGGCGAGACACTTATAAAGGTTCATTTCATCACATTAAAGTAAAAAAAATTACTCTAATACGATGAAAAGTGCTATTTACTCTAATGCGCTGAAATAAAACAGTAACATTTCATCACATTAGAGTATTTAATATGTGTTTCATCGTATTATTAGAGCCTGACATACGTAGGCCTACCCTACTTTTGTACATGTGTATGTGATCGGTTAGAATTTCATGAAATGTAAAATGTTGTTGATTCAGCCATAGCTATTGTACTGCTATTGTACATGTTCTGAAAAAAAAAGCTTGTTCCAATTTTCCAGTTGACTGTGATACACATTATTCATCTTGAAAATAAATATCATTCTTATCACTTCAATTTGTGTTCTTCTGTGTCATGCTTTAGTGTGTACATTATGTGATTGTTTGTGGCTGAATGTGTGAGGGTGGGTGGAAGGCGCCACTGGTACGTCCTGCTTCTTTACTTTCCCTCTGTTGTTTCTGTCTCTCTGTATAACTGTTTTACTTTTACCTAGCACTAAGTGGCCATTATTGTGTCGATGTGCTTGTCTCTCTATTTAAACAATACCGAAAGCTTTGAGCCTCCCTCGGGACCCAATTTACATCGTGTAAGGCGATAGACTGCATCAACCTTGACTGTCAGAACAACTCTGTACGTACGTTTTTTTTCTTCTGTTTCATATTCTCTCTCACACACATCTCTCTCTCTCTCTCTCTCTCTCTCTCTCTCTCTCTCTCTCTCTCTCTCTCTCTCTCTCTCTCTCTCTCTCTCTCTCTCTCTCTCTCTCTCTCTTTTACTAGTCTTACCCCCCCCCCACCCGTCTAATTATTATCCTTGCCCATCGCCAAGATTCGACGGTAACGTCACATAATGAACACGAATCGAATAACTAGTTGTTTGCCGTTTTCAGTCCTTGCAAAACAAACTGCGTGCACATGACACTGTGTACATGACATGAGAATTGCGTAGTCCCCCACTAGGACATCCGGCTGAGAATTGCGTAGTCCCCCACTAGGACATCCGGCTGAGAATTGCGTAGTCCCCCACTAGGACATCCGGCTGAGAATTGCGTAGTCCCCCACTAGGACATCCGGCTGAGAATTGCGTAGTCCCCCATTAGGACATCCGGCTGAGAATTGCGTAGTCCCCCACTAGGACATCCGGCTGAGAATTGCGTAGTCCCCCACTAGGACATCCGGCTGAGAATTCAGGTTTCCCAAAAAGGGCGAGCAGAAGTCAGTGGGAATCCATTGCCCCCAACTTTGTTGTAGGCCTACCATTTTTTTACAAAATTTGTCAGTTCAGTTTTAGTAAGATATTTACAGTACAAGCAACGTTACACTACTAGATCACGTATAAGTCACGAAGGCGTTATTAGTAGATAGATATCTAGTGGCATACACATAAAAGAAGGAGGAGAGATGAAGACTTTTGATAGGAAAGAAGGAGCGAACCACACCAAAATTCCGTCGGCCAACCGCACAATAAATGTGTCAGCTATGATGACTTTTAAGCGAAGAGAAAGAGAGATATTACACTTGGAGTTGGAGATTCTCTGGGGGGCTCTCGTGGCCTAGAGGTTAAGGTGTTGGCCTCTCATTCAAAGGTCCTGGGTTCGAATCCGGGTAACGACCGAAAAATGTTCTTCTCTAAAATTGTTTCCTTCCACCTCCTCCTTTCCTGCTCTCTAGCAATGTTCTGTTGTCTGCTTTCGTTTCCACTTTCTGCCCCCACCCCCTCACCTCCTTTGCCCCCTCCTCTGGGCTCCTGACTCTTTCTGCAGCCTTTCTACTACTGCTAGCCTACTCCTTGGCTCCTCTTTACTGCTGTCTTTCTGCCACACCCCTGATCTTCTGGAAGGAAAGATCTATACCTAGCCTTCTCGGACAAGGGCGAAAAAATCGCGGAGGGCCCGTGTGCAAGTTGCGCACGTTAAAGATCTCTTGGTGGTCTAAAATCGATAAGAGTAGGCTTCGGTCGCCACCCGGCAAAATTCAAAATTTCCTACCACCTGAAAATATTTTTATTAGGTGTGTCCCGCGCGCTCATAAGACCTAATGCAGTTGTGGGCGCCGTAAAACACTTTACAAAAACAAAAACAAAAAGGAGATGCTCTTCTCTTTGTCAGTATGTGACTGTCATGTGTTGTACAGTTGTATGACATACGCCCTCTTTAACCTTTCAACACAGCACGCGCTATTTCAGAGTCGGGATCTCCGAATCCAAAGTCCTTATCCGATAGGCCTGGGCCAAATGGATGGAGAGCTTTGAAGTTACACAGAACTACCCAACTTTATACACGTATGTAATCACCCCATTGGCGATTTGAATTGAGGGCCATCTGATCTGCAGTCCGGCTTGATATTAATTTAGCTTTAGCCTTTTGATGTAAAGTAAAGTTGTTCCCGCATCCGATCCGGACATTGGGGTTTGCCTTTGTCAAGGAGACAATTTCCTGGACCTTTGACATAAATTTATTGTGGTACGGTGGCCAGTTCCTTTCCACGCCGCCTTTTCTACCCCAGCTAACTTTTGATGTACAGGAAAATAATTTTACCAAGTCAGTAATAATATTCACAGTACTGGTAGGCCCTACATGCGCTTTGTGTAAATGTGACATTTGGCTGTCCCCGTCGTTTTATGCAAGGAAAATTCTGAAATTATGCAAACTGAGCCCCAAAAATGTGAAGTTATCCGATTCTGTTAATTTCAACAAAGAATGATAAAGGAAAATATATCAGAAATTATGCACAAAATGATCAAATTTGGCAAAATTATGCTGGGTGCATAAAACCACGGGGACAGATTTGGGTAAAGAAGCGAGTAGTTGCAGAGCACCAGTGTTGGTAGTTCCTACTTCTTGTCTTTTCCTCTGTTGCTACTCACTATTTGCCTTTCTTCTTCCCTGCACCATTTGACCTTTATTGTGCCGTTGTGCGCTTCTCATTATGTACATACTCATTTCAAACTGGGCAAGTATGTGCTTGTAAGGCTTATCGAATTCTCATACCGTCATGCATTACTACGTTAAAAAAACAAAACAACTAAAATAATAATCAATACAATGCTCCATCAGTTTGTTAACGTTTGATTTTATGTAATTTCTTCTGCAAATGTCTCTGAATTATATATGAAAATAACAGTTTCCGGGACTGATGCAGCGTCTAACAAAGGTTCACAAATAAATAAAAAATGTAAAAATGTCACTTTGGGAAAGCATGGCTCGTCTGTAAGAATATACATGTATGTTTATGTACACGCCTTATGAACATGTGTTATAAGTTATATATATGTAATCGAAGCAGAATATTAAAATGAAGAGTACATAGTGCATGTAATTTGGAATAAGCAGCCTCTGGCCTTACCTTCTTCTTTGAACTTCTAGAGATAACATGTCGTTGCCTTCAAAATCCCCCTCTTTTGTCTAACAGTTTGAGGTTTACATGCAAATTCCTTAAAAACCATTACATGTATAATACTTATTAAGAACAATCTCAAAATTTTTATTTTTTTTTGCAGTTGGAGAGTGTATCGGGTAGGTCCCACGTCTGTTCCTTTCCTGTAATCTATATTTGTCTGTCTTACTTTCCGCTTGCACTTTTACTATATATATAGATTCTATGACCTTTACTGATACTGTGTCCGTCTGGCTGTCTTTAATCTAAACTAAAAATAAAACCGAATACATAATACCGCTGTGTCTACTATGTCATACAATACAATGAACGTTGGGTGAACAGAGTACATGTGATGTACAGACTTCAATTTCAACATGCATAAGTTAAGGACCACTTGCAAACACTGAGTGGTCTTCTTGGGTCGACCGGCACGTGGGCGTTCTTGGACTGATCCAGTGGCTTGATGGCGCTGCCTCAGGCTGACAATGACAGAGTGTGACACTGCAAGTCTTCTGGTAACTTCTCAGGCTCCAACTCCATCCAGCAGCCATGCCATAGCTTTGGACTTAGACGATCAAGGTCTCTCAGCTTTCGTCTTGGTGGCATGTTGATGCGAGAGTGGGTTTTGCGCAAATGGCGGCTTATATATTGCCACCAAAGTGAGCATGGTTCGAGACCGTACGTCCGTTTATGACGTGCACCATAAATTTTAACTGAGGAATGTCCGTGGTTTCGCACACAAGTTGATAAAAAAAAGCAAATTTGGCTAAAATTCCAGGAGGATTCCGTGCTGCACGTGGTGGTTTTGCCACTTTAGGAAACTTTGCAGTAACGCATTGGTAACCCATTAATTACAGAGCAAACACATTTTGAAACATTACGTGCTGTCTTTTTTTATTTTAAAAAATCAAGGCTGTCTGTCAAGGTGGTCCTTAACTTATGTTGAAGTGCGTGGAAGGGAATAATGTAATCCTCAACTTCATAATCACTAACACCTTTGCCGACTTCACAGTCATGTCATTTTCACACAAATCCCCCAGGAGACTTAGATCTACATCTGTGACTTACGGTAAAGAGAGATTTGTATGTATCTCTGAAGTTCTTATTCATTCCTACGTAAATTACAAAATTGCAAGAGCTGTTTACACAAAGACTAATGTTCAACATCTGGTACATGATGCGACCAACGTTAGACGGTGCGTCATTTGTAAGCGTGTAGTAGGCGTACTCTGGTATGTAATTTGGTAACACAACAATAGAACAGGTTGCCGTATACACAGCACAAACGGCGAGAAGCATCTTTGTAGTGCGGTTGGACTGGGAGACTTCCTTCAGAGCAGATGACGTCAGTTTCTTTCTCTGTATGGACGCCATCTTGATTTTCACGCTGATTAAAATGCATCCGACAAGAGTGAAGCATGGCGGGATTTTTACACAGAAATACAAATAGACTTCCTCGATGAGGGCGATGGAGGGTAGGTTCTGGTAGTACAGTGGAGATCGCACCATGACACCCACTGAGGTGTTGTACGTTGGGTCGTGTAAGTAGCGGAACTCGAACCAGAAGGCGGAGTAAGTGAGGTAGGTGAACCAGAAGATGTACACGACAGCCACGGAGCTCCACGTGCGGCGCGCTGTCACGATGTCGTTGAACCTGGGAACGTTGACAAGATTTCATTTGTAGATGTTTTATGCCATCATCGAGCCTCAGCTCGGTCCGACGTTGTATCCTTGGGAAAGGTACTAAACACGAATTTCCTATTTGGCTCGGTCCTTTCGGAGATGGACTCTAAACTCTCAGGTCCTGTCTCATAAATTATAACCTAATAGTAATACGGGGTGCCCACTACGGCTGGATCGGGCCGATCGCCCGACTCGGTCGCCTGAAACTGAAAACAAACACGTTTGTTTTTGAGGCGACAGAGTCGGGCGATCAGCCCGATCGGCCGGTCCCATCCGTAGTGGGCACCCCGTAAGTGTCGATAGGTGTGTGAAACCGGTATCATTTCCAATTTAAAAAAATAAATCTCGAGTCAGTTTAGATCTTTTAACGGCCATGCCTGTCACTCACTGGCAGGCGTCAGGGTCACAATCCGGGCTGAGTTAGAGGGATACAGCGTCTCAGCTGACTTTGAAACAGTCCTGTCTAATGTCTAGGGCGGTCATTTGGGGTGTACATGTTCATGTAGTAAACTGTACACGGTTTATTTTGTTTTGCAATACAGTGTCAGTTAAAGCTCCAGAACAATAGACAGCTGATATATAACTGTAACAACCCCCGCCCTC
>NW_004797528.1:951479-977723 GCF_000002075.1 Aplysia californica
GGAGAAGGCCGCGGTGCAAGAAACTGATGCTAAAAAAATAAAAACGATAAGTGGAAGTGGTTTTGACATTTTACAATCGAGTGCGTAAACGAGGGAGCATTAGAGCTCAGGCTTGATGATTGTATCTTCAAGGTTGGTGTTCCCGGATTTGTCGGATTTGTCAGTGATGACAAATTGAATAGGTGCAATGAGGAAATGCCATTTTAAACCATCGGGAAGCTCTATGTTGGGTGCCTATGCATCATGATCGCTTGCTTGTTGCTGATTAAATACTGGTACTGAGATTTAGCAGTTTGAAAAAAATCAATACTTAGTCCATGATGCAGTGGTTCACTGATTGCCAGGTTTTCAGCATCACTATATCCCACACTCTTACAGTTACAGTCCTTCCAGCTCCGGCTCTGTCGGTACACGCTCTCTTTTATTTTCACTTTTTGCTCTGCCGTGAGTCTAACTATAAAGGTTTTATAAATAAGTTTTGTCTTGCATGCTTTTTAAAACCGTGATTGCTGAAACCAAACATGGTTTTAGCAATTGATGTTCTTTTTGCCTCTCCTCAGGCCCAGATCAGGATTCATTTTGTATTTTTAGGGCAAAACTAGTTAAAATTAATTGTCTGTCATACCTAAGCCACGAAGGACTTCTCAGTGTCCTATGCTAATGTCGGGAAAAGTATGTTTTAATTTAGTTTCTATTGGTATGGGCTAGGGCTTTTGAAGTCAGTTTGGCAATCACCCTGCATTCAATTCCAGATTCAATACTGAATGATATGTGCCTTGAACGATAGTCCATAAAATCATAAAAAAAAAAAACCCAACCTCGCCTCATTTCATACTCAATGTTCATTGTAACTTGTGCACACCCATACACCCCCTTCCTTCTCCACGCACATATATAGGCACATGCGAGAGCATGACAACATGCACACACACACACACACACACACACACACACACACACACACACACACACACACACATACTTTTCTCTTCTGAGAGATACATTTTTAGACAGTTTGGTCTGAGTACAGTATGAAACACATGTTATATTATAGAAACTTTCGGTCGAAGACAAGGTGGACTTGTGACTCTATAATAAGCTAACGTGCGACAGTAGCATTACATTCGCACCTATAGAATTCCCAGGATTTAAATGAGAATAGATAAAGGCAGAGGTGAATGCAAGTCGAACAAGTAGTTCAAGAGGGGATGCACTAGAATAGGACAGGACAACAGCTAAAGATGTCAAGAGATCACTCAGGAAAGACAAGGAGAAAGGCACGAATATGTTGGCAGAGAGGGCAGAAGAAACAGTGGTAGGGTGGCATAATTATGACAATCCTTTATCACTTTATCAGATCACAAAGACTTGCTGGAAAAATTTGGAAGCCAGAGGCAGCAGTAAAAATGAATGAGAGGAAAAACCATTTCTGTAAAGAAAGTTCTGTCGAAACAATAGGTGGGACATTTCAACAGTCTCTTGAGCATACTTCCACCGAAAAAAACGCCAACAACTGCCAGCACGAAATGAGCTACCAATCTACTATGATAATTCTTCAAAACCAAGGATTCTGGGTGTTTTTAACTAGCCGAACATCGGCAAAGCGGCTGCTCCTGATCATATTCTACTTGAGGCCCTAAAACAAATGCCAACATGATGACAGGCCTCCTTCCCAGTCTCACACAGTTCACCAGGATCTGGGATGAGGGAAAGTTCCAAAATAAAATAAAAACATGGGAAGAAGATCACCTCTTGAAGCTTCCCAGAAAGGGGGGTCTCAGCAACTGCAGCAACAATAGAGGAATGACTCTTCTCTTGATAATACGTAATATTTTCAACAGAATCATTTTGGAGCGAATTAAGACTGGAATGGGTCCAAGACTTAGAGATGAACGCGCTGGTTTTCGGAAAAATCGGTCAACCATCGACCAGATTTCCACGCCTTGGATCATAGTGGAACAGTTCCAGGAGTGGAAATCTACGCTGATTGTCAACTTCCTTGACTTTGATAGCGTAGACCAAGCAACAATGAAGAAGATATTGATACCACGGAATTCCTCAAACCTTGGTGAACCTCATCAAGAGCATAAAGAGACAAATTGCAGGATTGTACATGATGGTCAGCTTATTGACAGCTTTGACATCAAGACCGTTGTGAGTGAGACAGGGGTGTTTGCTGTCAGCTTTCCTCTTTATTTTGGTGATCTACATTTCCCTACTTGGATGAATTGTGCATAATAGCTTGCACTTAAAAAATAATTCCATCTTTTTCGACAACAAACTTTCCTTGTTCCCTCAAATAAAAACATCAGTCAGAAATAAAAGACCTAGATCAAGGCTTCTGATCTGTAGCAAAGAAAGATACAGAAGGTCATTTTTAACCACTATCCATCAAAATTCCTCCATCTGGGTAATAAAGATGTGTCTTATCTTATCTTATCTTATCTTATCGTTTGACTGATGAAGGAAACAACAAGGGGGTACGTACAGAAACGGTATACAGTGGACTACTTGGGCACAGTTAGACGATCTGGACTTTGCAGATGACATGTCGCTTCTGTCGCACACCCCTGATTATATGCAAGCAAAGACTTCATATTAAACAGCCTTTCAGAATCTGTTGGATTGAAGATCCACCCAGGGGAGTCAAAAGTCCCAAAGATAGATTTAATAGAAGGAAATGCACTAGAAGACGTTGAATTCCTTTGTTATCTTGAGAATATGATTAACAGAGAGGAAGGAACAGGAGCTGAAATGAAGCCCTCTCTTTGGAAAGGCACGTACTGCTTTCATATAAATTTATATCTGCAAATATGATTTAGAGGACCAGATGTTTCTCGCTTTTGAAACAAGTTGAGGATTTTCAATTAAATTAGAATGTGAAGCCATTCTTGTATGGATGTGAGGCACGGAACGCATCTCACTCTCACACTTGCATACAAAAGATCCAGGTTTACTTGAACAAGTGTCTGAGAAAGTTACATGTACTCAGGATCAGATGGACCGTCAGGGTCACAAAAGAGTAAGTGTTATGGAAAGCAAGATAGAGCCCAGTTGGAGATGAAATGGGAAGAAAGCGGTGGAGATGGATTGGTTATACATACATGTACTCTCAAGAAGTCAGGCAGCTGCATAACAAAGAAACTGTTAGATTGGAATCCTCTGGGGTAAAAGATTTTTTAAAATCTCTCGGAACTTGCAAAATAGTCACAGAGAATGATATACAGAGAATGTGAAAACATGCAATAATATCAAGACGCTAGCCCAGGATACGGAAATGTGAAAAGTGATTGTTGGTGGCCTATACCCTGCCCGAGGGTGAGAAAGGCATTGATTATGATGATGATGCAACCTTATAGGGCGAATGTCGGATGTAGTATACAGATGACGGAATCCCAGTCTTACCTGATAGATAACAAAGAGAACTAGCGATGCACTGCGTTCGTACGCCCACCCATTGGGAACACCGACAATCTCATAAAGGATTTTGGGCACGCTGTTGAAGGAGATGAGAAAGGTGAGGTCCGTGACGGCCAAGCAAAAGAGTAGGATGTTGGAGCACTTGTCTAGACCATGCTTGACCAGGATGATGATGCTGAAAATGTTCCCGAGGACCCCAAGGGTCGAAACTGCTGGGGTCACGTAGAACATCAGGACCTGTCGGACAAAAGTGATGGCGTAACAATGTCTGCCTCCGGGTTCATTTGTCAGCAAGGATTCAAAACGATGTTACAGAAGCAAATAAGATGATACAGAACCATAAAACTGTTTCATGAAGTCTAGCTCTCCCGTTAAAAAGGAAATTTCGTAACTGAAAATGAAATTGAAAGTTGCATGTCCACATTGACATTACTTATATCTAGATCATTTAGGAGCAGGGCTGCTTCAAACATTTCCATGAACCTCAGTACTGAGGTGTATGAACTGCACTCACCCACTCAAACAAGTATTAGGTGCTATTGGGTTGTGGGTCTGGATTTAAAAAATTAACAATACTTTACTTTATGACTTTATGTTGAAGTGGATTCGAGCCTTCCTCGAAGCATGAGGCTCCACAATCCAGAGCTTTCTGACAAAACCATCCAATGGAGTGCTCTTTGCATACATGTACTGGTCTTTCTTTTGTCGTTCTCTTCACTCGCTTTACTCACATGGCATTGACATGAGGTCTGTATCATCACAGATGTGGCTACTTAATTACTATCGAAAAAGAAAATGATGGATTTATTTAAAGGGCAGGACATATCATTGTGGCAATGGCGCCCCGCCCCCTTTTCTTTTCTATGCTTTATGTTTTTAAAAAATAGTTTTTAAATATAAAGACCTGTCCCACCTCCACGTATAGGCTTCTCATATATTTGACGAGACATGAACTTACAGTAAGAATGTGAACTGTCTCTTTGTCGCTGAGAAGTTGTAGCTTCTGCGGGTCAAGGCTGGTGACGTTGGTTGTCCTGGGCATGTCTTCAGTCTGTACACTATCCATGCTTTGGGCAGTTATTGCGCATTTATTATGGTACGGGTATCAAACTGTAAAAGAAGATTATATATATATTGGTAATATGAATGCTAGATTTCAAGCATTGACATTTAATGCTCCATTCACCACTCCTCACCGCAATCAACATTACAAAACAAACAAATGGGCTAAATACACATATTATAGGCTCACACACACACACATACACACACACACACATATATACACACACACACACTCACACGACACACAAACACACACATAGATACATGCTTATACGTGTACTGTAAGCTTGCAAGTTTTACAGTATTCTACACTTTGCCGTAGAGTGGAGAGACAAGCTAACAGTCATTTTGATTTTCAAATTTAGAATCCGAAGTGAAGTACAATTTTATAATCTCGCTTCCTGCTTCTAGGCCAGCACTTTATACTGTCACCGTCGTTTTATGCTAGAAAAATTCTGAAATTGTGCAAACTGAGCCCAGAAATGTGAAATTATGCGATTCTCTTGATTTTAACCAAGAATGACAGAAGAAAATAATCAGAAATTGTGCAAAAAAATGATAAATTAATTTTGCTAAATTATGCGGGATGCATAAAACCCCGGGGACAGACTTTGCCGTTGAGTGGGGAGACAAGCTAAAAGCCATTTTGATTTTCAACTTTAGAATCCGAAGTGAAGTACAATTTCATAATCTCGCTTCTTGCTTCTAGGCCAACACTTTATAAGATATTCGAACATTCAGCCTCTGAAAAGACTAGTTTTGCATCTATAAAACAAATTTCGCGAGGCCCAGTGTTCACCTCATGACATAACGACATTCCGTTGTATTCCACAAGCTACAATGACAGCAAAATAAAATAAGTACGGTGTAGACAATGTGCATAAATCTGAACAGTACCGCAGACGTAGTACATAAAGACAGTCTATGTTAGTCTGTGCATCCATGCATGTGGTGGAACTTCATTTGTTCCCCCGAATTATGTTAGAGGATGTAGACAAAACAATGAAGACATCGTCTCGATATACTGGTAGGTTATTAATGTCGCAAACATTTTATTTGGGTATCTGGGTATACATTTAACATCTTTCATACTGACAGTGTGAGTGAGTCTGCTCATAGGAAACGTTTACAATTCCGGATTTTCCTTTGAAAGGTCAACTATTCTTGACAGCTGAACTCACTTCGAATTGTTACGCCGAGAAAATTCTTGCATAGATCTACTAGATGTAGGCCTACATGTATGCACTTGTCGCTGGGTTGTACATGAATGGAATATATTATTATATTGATAGTTACATGTATTTAATAGGTCTATAATCACTCCAAACTATTCGTTGAGGAAAATGTACATAAAAAGAAAGAAAGAAAGAAAGACTATTAGTTCGACTTTCAAAGAGTTTTTATTTTCTCAGTTTTCAATTTCAGATACTATCTCGTTTTTGTTTTTGTTTGTTTTAGTTGCGGTTTCTTTTTTCCCCTCTTCTTTTGTTTTGTTTTGGGGGTTGTAAAGAGCTCCTCGATCTTTTTCCTGCTGTCGTCTTGCTTTTTGTTTTACCAGTCCTTGGTTTAGAGACTTTTATCATGTTATATACCTTTTATTTATTGTCTCCGAAAGAAAAACAATTGGGTTTTAAAAAGCTTTTTCTTTTTTTTTTTTTTTTGGGGGGGGATAAGGAGAAGAGGGAAGGTGTGTGAGTGTGGTTTGGGGGGTGGGGGTGGGGGGAAAGCCAATAATATCGAATTTTACGCTCCTAGATCCTAATAGATAGCATCGTTGAAAGACAGAGGATTGAAGAAAGACGAAGTGGGCATCAAGCACTAAAAGAACACAAGATCTGTAGAGGAAAAAGCAAGGATTATAATTTGGGTAAGGAGAAAAAAAACCCTGAAAAAATAATCAGGGATAAGGAGGCAAACAGAGCCGTGGGTTGTGAGATTATGGGTTTATTTTCCTGAAGACAATATGACCCGCGTAACCGCTTTGATCAACGCTGTTTTTTGTGTGGTTTTTTTTTGTTGCATAACACTTCTTTGAGCCCACCCACACTGTTTGTTCCTTCTGATAAAAACGTACCAAAACTGTTTGGCTGAACTTCTCTCTGTGTGCCATTGTCAGATATTCCAAGATTTGACAACGAAAAGTCGTATTTCAAAAGCAAAACAAAAACATCAAGTTTGTTTTCATTACCAGGCTTTAAAAGCCAACACTTGGAGTCGCTTCACAAGAGGCCATGTTCGACTAACCATAGAGTAAAAATATCGTCGCTGTCAGTCAACATTATGATGTAGTACGGCATATCAAAATTTCGAGAGAAAAAAAAAAAAGAAAAAGAAAATCAGGTGTGTCGTCGAGTTTTGACGAGGCCCATTGATTGGACCTAGTCTCACACATCTTCTTAAAACAGTGACAGGTTTAGACTAATTCAACATTTTTTGTATTAAAGAATAAAGGTAACAGGTTTAGACTAATTCAACATGTTTGTATAAGGAATACAGGTAATGTTTTGCCTGAAATAGAAATGTTGTTGATTTGTTGCTTAACCTGAAAACCTCATATTTTGACATAGGACGATAATAAATTAAATGACGAAGATGATGAAGGACGGCTACAATGCAGTTTTTAAGAAATATAATTTGTTTCTACTCTGTTGGTGTGGGTCTAGATCATTAATTTAAACAATTTTTCCTTTAAAAGTCTGTTTAAAAAGTTTTAGTGGAGGTTTTACGGCGCTCGCAACTGCATAAGGTCATATGAGCGCCAGAAGATTAGAAGTCTGTACGAAAATATGTCATGCAAAAAAGTAGCGTGGAGTAGAAGGTTCAACCTGCTCATTTTACCGGTGCTTACACTGAGCTCGGGTTTTTTACTGAAAATTCGACTCACCCTTATAAGTTTAAGATAATAATATATAACAGAATTGGCCTGGATAACAGTGGTTGTTTTTGCTTTAATTTGTTTTTGTTTTGTTTTGTTTTTTCTTGGGGGGGGGGGACTTGTATTGTAAAAAAGGCCTACCCCTCGTAATTAAAAGGTCGCATAGGCCTATATAAAATATTCAATTTCGTTTAGTGTCTATGCATAATATTGATACGCGTAGAATGTTATGTAGGTCTAATAGCAGGCTGTAGCTGTTCAAACTGCACGACCTACTTTTAATTTGTGCTTAAATGTTTAATCATGGTTTACCCTTACTCTCTGCGAGCACAAGTTTGCCAGCTTCTTATTTCGTCGGTCGTAAGTTGAAAGCCATCATCCCAAAGCTATAATTATAAGCCCTTATTTGTCTCTCAAAGCTCAGCGCTTCCCACTACTTATCTCTACATTGATGCTGTTTGTTGTTACAAATTATCTACCAAGAGAAATGCTTATAATATGATCGTTTTGGGGTAATAGTTTAGCCTACCTATTAAAAACTAAGCACTGCTACAATATTTAATTTGCCGGAGGAAGAAAAATGATATGTAGATCTATAAACCCACCAATTTTACGAGAGACTAGATCTACCTTTTTTCAGATTAAGGATCGGAGATCTTCTAAACGTTTTCAGTAATACTCAATGTCAACTTATTTTATGCAGTTGGAGAGAATCCGTCGGATCAGTTCAAGTTAAACTACTCCCCACACAAAGCCGTTGGCAATGTTGTTAGGCCTGTACCAACAGTGAGTCGTAGACGTCAATATAACTGTCCCCGTGGTTTTATGCACCCCGCATAATTTAGCAAAATGATATCATTTTTTGCATAATTTCTGATTATTTTGCTATATCATTCTTTATTTAAATTTTACAGAATCGCTTTATGTCACATTTTTGGGCTCAGTTTGCATAAAATTCAGAATTTTTCTTGCATAAAACGACGGGGACAGATATAATCCCCAGACCTGTTTATGAACATTGTTACCAGGAAACTTAAATTTGTTTGAGTTTAGCTCGAAATTGCTAAAGGCAACCCATTAAGCGTTCCATCGTCGGATCTTGCAGAGAATGTTCAGAGTCGAAAAGTGCGCTGAACTGCGCATTGAGCCACTAATTATAACGACCCTTTAGTGGTGGGGGTAAAGTAATCCGGCAGGTGCAATATTATAAATTATAGTAACCTAGTCCAAAGCGTTTGGGTCACTACAGAATATTATACATGTAGTTTAAAAGGGGGTAACTCTATGCCCAGGAGTAACAACGCCCTTCGCATTTTCTGAGTCCTTTTAACTGAACCACGTGTATTTCAATTTTTTAAAAATATGTTTTTAGTTTTAGTAGAGGTTTTACGGCGCTCGCAACTGCACACGGTCATATGAGCGCTAGAAGATTAGATGTGTTACAAGAGAGTAACAAACATTTAAAAAAGAAGGGGAGATAAGGACGATAGATGTTTGATAGGAAAAAAATAAGAAAACCACACCAGAGCACCCGCCAACCACCCACAAAAAAATATGTTTTCTTTAATACAAAGTACGAGACTGAACACGACAAATGTGTTGAACAAAGAAGTAAGACAAATTCACGGCCTCTTTTTAAAATAATAAAGAGTGCGACCGCAATATCCCTGATAGATTACACAAACGTCTTAACCAATTTCATGGCCCCTAATGGCTGACTGAAAATGATTGTTGTCTTTCGTTTTAGCCAAAAAATGCTATTAATAGGTCGTTTTAAGGACAAGCGGGCTAACTCAGATTTCTGGAGTTTCAAAAATCTTGATCTACACCAAAAGTGGGGAAGTTTGGGTTCATTAGTGTGTATATTTGTTTGGTTATAGAGAAAACTCTCCTTGTCTTTTAAAGAAACTGAACAAGGGTCAGAAGAGTTTACCTTCGATTTTCTCAAAACATCATTTTCCGGGATGGCCCCCTTGTGCTTAAAAGCCACCAATTATAGCTTAGTCTTCTTCTTTGCGTTCCTCTGCTAGTCTATCTCAGGGGTAGTCAACCATTAATTCTTCAACCTAGGCTGTTGAGTAACTGATGGTTTTTAAGCATGTGGCCGTTTGTGTTACATGTACATACTCCCCATAGGTTTGTACACCGACTACAGTACTTTCAGTTTTGGAAGCAATTAATTTTTAAATTTTATTCGGATGGCGATCGAAGCCTATGCTACTTTTATTGATTTTAGGGACCACCAAGGTATCATTAGCGCGCGCAACTTGCACACGGGACATCCGAAAGTTGACGTCCTTTATCCGAGAATGCTAGGTGCAAAGATTCTCTATTGAGAGTAAATGAGAGGCCGGCGGTTGAGGGGGGGGGGGGGCAGTGTGGAGAAAGTAGAAATAAGAGAAGACAAAATAGGAAAGGAGGTGACTAGATACAATTTTAGAGTAAATGAAATTGGTATGCTACTGAGTGGGCAGTGCAACGCTTTAACACTATGACTGGGTGAATACATTTTCAAGTCTCTTTTGGACGTCACTGAATGTAGAACGTTTTGGTAGTCAATTAATTAAATAGAAAGACCGAGCCAGCGTACGCGTGTATCTGTGTGTGGTGTGTGTGTGTGTGTGTGTGTGTGTGTGTGTGTGTGTGTGTGTGTGTGTGTGTGTGTGTGTGTGTGAGAGAGAGAGAGAGAGAGAGAGAGAGAGAGAGAGAGAGAGAGAGAGAGAGAGAGAGAGAGAGAGAGAGAGAGAGAGAGAGAGAGAGAGGTGCGGGGGTGGATGGGCAAGTTTACAGGAACCTGCAAACTAGTTATAGATTTTCTGTATTGATTCCTGGAAGTCAAAATATGACATTTTTGTTTGTTGAAGTTTAAAAGGAAGCAAATTCCACTACCATCATCGCCAGTTCCTCCTTCTCCGACTGCTAGCTCTTTCCCCATTTCCCACGTTTTCATTCTCATCCCGTTCCTCTTTTCATCCTCCACTTCCTTTGGCAACTTTCCCGTCCTCCTGGTGCCCCCCCCCCTCCGCCCACATTTCTGCTGATCTCTCTCTCTCTCCCTCTATAGTAGGCCTACTTAAACTACAAGA
This sequence comes from Aplysia californica, assembly GCF_000002075.1. NCBI lineage: Eukaryota > Metazoa > Mollusca > Gastropoda > Aplysiida > Aplysiidae > Aplysia > Aplysia californica. Next base: position 961,926 of record NW_004797528.1, read on the forward strand.
ACGTGAGCGTCTTCAATTTTTTTTGGGTAAATGTTTTACGGCGCTCGCAACCGCATAAGGTCATAGATCTATGAGCGTGCAGAACACATTAAACTTTTTCAGTTGGAAGGAAATTTTGAATGTTTGCCCGGGTGGCGGCCGAAGCCTACTCTTATCGATTTTAGACCACCATGGGATCTTAAATGTGCGCAACTTGTACACAGGCCCTTCGATATTTTTCGCCCTTGTCCGAGAAGGCTAGGTGTAGATCTCTCCTACCAGAAGATCAGGGGTGTGGCTGAAAGACAGCAGTAAGAAGAAGCCAAGGAGTAGCAGTAAAAAGGCTGCAGCAACAGTCAGGAGCCCAGAGGAGGGGGCAAAGGAGGTGAGGGGGTGGGGGCAGAAAGAGGAGACGAAAGCAGACGACAGAACATTGCTAGGGAGCAGCAAAGGAGATGACAGGAGGCAATTTTAGAGAAGAAAATTTTTCAGTTGCTACCCGGATTCGAACCCCGGGACCTTTGAACGAAAGACCAACATCTTAACCTCTAGGCTACAAGAGTCCCCGTCTTCAAGTTTGTCCACCTCAGCATCCTTCAGCAGAGTGTGACAACATTGTAAAAGTACACAGTAGGTAAGTAAAGGACACAAGGAAACGTCCATCTCACTAGCAAAAAATGCTATTTTTCTCAAGTAATGGAATACACATGAACAAAAATGTAAGTCTATTAATGGTAAACCGTAATTTTAAAAACACCATTGTGACTAGACCTGATTGGTGTTAGTTCGACATTAAGCTAAAAGTAAAAGTATTCAAGACTACAGACATCGTTTTGAGCATTTACCTTTCTTAAGAGACCACTTATCAGGAAAGGAGAGATTTTCAATAACATACACACCAAAACAAAATAGTAGATATATTCCTTTTACACTTTAAGAAATCTTACAACTTGCAACAAAACATACAAATCGAACAGAGGGATACAGAGAAAAGATTTGCCCTCTTTCATCCATTCCAATAAGTCTAAGTGCTCTGAGACATTTAAAATATAAACTCAAGAGACAAAAGACGTAGGGTTTTCAAATATAAAAAAATGAGGTTTTATTACATTTGGTAAAATGGGTGTGACAAAAGATGCTTCACTCATAACACAATCCCTTTGTCAGGTATTTTCATTCTAAGACTGCGAACATTCAAGCCATGGTTGACAACATAAAACATAAAACTGAGATCACATATATTATTACATGCATTCATTCTACCACCCAAAATGATGATTCACACTTCTTACAACTGAATTTATCAACACCATCTACACAGGCACCAATAATATATCACGGCAGCAGAGATATTATGGAATGCATACATACAGAGTTTCTCTTGCTCACACAGAAAAAGATTTGCACTTGCCAGCACATGCACACACATATAAAATCTATGACATAACATACCACATCCAAAGATATCTGATTGTTTTACTTCTTCTCCTCACTTTATCTTTCTCCAGACTCTCTTTTCTTCAGTTATCATTTCAATCAAACAGAATGACAAGACTCCACTCAAACAAAGGTTTGTTCATTCATGCCATTCTTTATTTCTCTCATCATTATCCCTTATTTAAAATCATAAAGCTTCATTCCCTCTCTATCCTTTTCTTCAACAGCTATATGCCATTCTGATGGCATCCTACTTTTCCACACTTCAAGACCTTCTGACAAAACAATTCAAATGCAATAAATTCAGTGTAACTCACAGTGAATATGATAAGTGTAGGTTTCTACTCCCTCTTGTTAGCTTTCTCAACCACTATTTTCAGTAATCTCCTGCACAAATCTCTTCTTCACATAATAGAGAACTATCCAGTCTCTGAACAGAATTTACAAAAAAATTCAAGGAAGGTATTTTTAAATCCACATCAAAATAATTCAGAACATTTAGGAGGCAGGCTTCAACCCTGCGTCTAAGGGCCAGTCTGGGCTGATAGAGGGATGTAACTCAACCCTGCCTCTAAGGGCCAGTCTGGGCTGATAGAGGGATGTAACATTCAAGCGGAGAGGACTAGGTACTCCATAAAAATGTTCCACATGGGGGAATCTATGCCAGTCTTTATCATGAGACACTGACAGGGAACCACTTGGCTTCTGCACCACAGATGCTGGTCTCTGAAAGGGTAACCAGGCTATGTTGTTGTTGTTTTCAAATCCCTTTAGCTGCGAGCATTTCACTCTTGGCAGTGCAATGCCTCCCTTAAGTAACTCCCTTAAGTAACCACATGTCCCTGTCATCTGGTCAACCAGACTATAAGAGCTTGCAAAAATCTAAAGCAAGCACAAAGGAACCTGCTCTAAGGGCCACCTATATAAGACAATCATCTGTCTACACAGCCACTTCTCATTTCCTCCCTTGCGTATTCTGTGTATTTTACGACACTGTGTTAGGCAGCCACCTGTCTCACATGGCTATGTTTCTCCTCCACAATAGGCAGCTCTCTTAGACGATTTTTACTGTAGTTTCATACTACAGCAACATTTTTATTCTTCCAATTACTGATAAGATTTCTTAACCCTATCCGTACATCGTGTTTTACTATCGTATCCGTACGTCGTGTTTTACTATCGTATCCATACGACGTGGGTAACTCTGTGACACCACTTTCCAAAGAGGAAATTTGCTTGTTAATCCGATCCGTACACTTTGCATAGCAGTCTGTCAAAATGATTTTTTGAGAAATACTGAAAGTTTCAAAGAGACCTTCGCACTAGAAGAATTCTAAAATGTGAAGAATACAACCCCGTGGATACAAAATGACCCAAGGGCGTACGGATAGGGTTAAGAAGCAGAACCACATGCAGGACAGCTGTTTCTTTATTCTTATCACAGTATTCTGAGCTCTAACACAGACATAAGCCTATAATAATAATTCATTGCGGAGGTGACAGCAAGGAATCAGTGGTTATTGCAATGGTATCATCCCCAGCTAAAATCTCATCATTTTCGTCAAGTTCATCATCGTCATTCTCACTGTCGTTGTCCGACTGAGACATGGTGGAGATGAGCCAGGAGAACAGGATGATCAACAGGAAGACGGACACCGTGTACAGTAACGTCAGCTCGTAGTTGTGCTGGAGCTTCAGAGAAAACCCAATATATCTGCGGAGGAGACATTTTAACTTGGTGAGTTTTTTTAGTTTTAGTTTTAGTAAGAGTTTTATTGCACTTGCAACACAATAAGGTCATATAAGTGTCGAAGATTAGAGATGTTACAAGAGAATAACAAACACAAAAAAAGGAGTCGGGGAGATAAAGACAATAAACGTTTTATAGGAAAGAAGAAGCAAACCACATCAGAGCAACCGCCAACCACCCACGGTGAGTTTTACGGCGCTTGCATCTACACAAGGTCATATGAGCGTGTGGGACACAAGTTGCTTGTTTTCGTGTTAGTTCACAGCATGTCTTGGTTTTACCTTGCAAGTCAGAACGGTTGAAGTTCAAAATTCATGGAAAAAATTCAGTTGTTAAAAACAATCGTGTATATTTCTATAATAGTACCATCACATTAGAGCTATGTTTTCCCATAGCAAAACGCTCCCTGAAAATTTATGTCAGGCTTTTTCCTTTTGTATGTAAAAATCATATGACTCAAATTATTTCTACTTTTCACCATTCCTCTGTGAGGGTCATCATGTTTGATGTGACATTGATAAGCACTTTGAGATACAACTGTTACTTTGGCAACAACTAGTGGTGTGCAGTTCATTTTGCAAACTATGTACAGATTATAATAAGCAATTTCTTCATTTGCTATGATCATTTCCACCTAACTTTTTGCACAACCCTTGCAGTTCCTTAAGTCCAGTATCAAAATCACAAAACTTATTCATAACATGCCAAAATAACCCAAAAAGTCTGGCCCCCTGAAAAAGTATGACAAGCCAACTCCAATATAATGAGAAAGTTAATTTGTCCTACCCTTTTTTGCAGGTGAGAATGAGGTCCATGAGACCATCGTTGTCGAAGTCCCCGTAGACCAGCGGTCCCGTGGAGGGTGCAGGAATCGAGTGCTGAGCAAGGAGAGTTCCCTCCACCAAGTCAACAACTGAGATCATGTTCCAGCCCGTCACTGCCACCGCCACCTGAAGAAACAGACCACCAGGATTTACTTGGAGGAGAACAGAGTGGAAAAAACAACTCCCAAAGAAATATAATGTTATCCGAGTCAGTGGTACAGGGGGTGGATGGAGGCTGTGAAGTTTCAGGGGTGTAGATTTATTTTATTTTCAGCTGGTCTAACCACAGTTTAATTTTTTCAATGTCTATATTATTTTTACGACACTAGCAACACAATAAGGTCATATAAGTGCCGAAGATTAGAACTGATACAAGATAGTAACAAACACAAAAAAGAAGGAAAGGAGATAGAGAAGATAGATTTTTTAAAGAAAAGAAGGAGCAAACCACACCAGAGCACCCGTCAACCACCCACAAGAGACAAGCTTCAGCTCAAGAGGTGATCAGGGATGGATATAATAATTAGAACAGAAAAACCCTTGGCAAACTGCTCTATCATTTAAAAAACAAACAATCAACAAAACAAACAAAACAACAACAACATTTGTCTCTGGTCCCTGAGGAGCTCCAACCTCTAAAATAATGTCAGTTTAACGCTGCGGAGGTAACCATAGTCCCATTCTGTGTTAGTAACTCTTGAAAAACAATATCTATCCATACCTTTGGTCCAGACACTTCAAGAGGCATAAGGATACGACTGGGTTCAAATGACATGAAAAATTCCTCCTTTACATCATCTGGCACTGGCCGTCCCCCCGAACGTCTCATGTTCAAGGACAGGTCACCCCAGCGGGACTCCGTCAAGGTCTGAAAACATTTGGAAAAGTCCATTCACAAGCTAATAATAATATCTAGCTATTTTCTTTGAAAAAAAGTCAAACATTTTGTTTTAGTCAATACAAAGAGTGTGTGAAACCTATCTTTATCTATGAACTGACATTATAAGGTAAATACAAGAAAATAAAGGGTTATCATTTGGAAATCTATCTCAAGAGATGAACATGGAAGAATTTTTTTGTTTTAGTAGAGGTTTTATGGCGCTCGCAACTGCATAAGGTCATATGAGCACCAGAAGATTAGAGGTGTTACAAAAGAGTAACAAACATAAAAAAGAAGAAGGGGAGATACGGACGATAGATGTTTGATAGGAAAGAAGACGCAAACCACACCAGAGCACCCGGCAACCACCCACAACAGGGTAGAATAAAATAGTAACACATGAATGAGAAGGAAATATAGTGGTAGGGAAGAGATGGAGTTGCATGAAGGATATAGTTTGAGCACTTACCAGGTTGACAATAATATTGAATGTTAAGCGTATGTGGGTGTGTGTGCTAGTGTGTGCGAGCGTATGTGTGCAGGGGTTAGGGGGGAAGAGATCTAAGATAAATGGAAAATTGGAATGAATAAAGCCAGTTAAGCACACAAGAGGGAAATTGAAAGAGGCTTTGATCAAAAAATGAAACTCAGCGCTATTGAAGTTTAAAGCACACAGCTATGTGTAATGTAGGTTTTTAAAAAAAAAGAATACAGATCTAAAAAACTATCACCTTAACATTAGTAATAATAATAATAAATGAATTTATAATGCGCCAGAATCCAAAAAAAGTGCTCGATGGCGATAACAAAACACACACACACACAAGCTCTAAAGCTCAGTACCACTACGACATGCATACATTTTTTAAAAATAAATAAATAAAAAATTACAGGTATTTCAGATATAAAGTTCCAGCATTAGATCTATATATACTTTCCTGAATAACATTGTCTTCATTTTGATTTAAATTGATCAACTGAAAGAGACATTTTAACATCTAAATCCAAATTGTTCCAAAGTTTTGGGGCACAGATGGAAAAGGCCCTTCCACCCAACATAATGTCAAGATTGTACAAATTGTTAACAAAAGGACACTACTACCAACCTGCCAGTGAATGTTCCCGTCTATTCCGACAGAGCTCACTCTCCCCAGGCCTCCAAAGACGATGACGTCATAAGAATTGTCTTGAAACAAGTTATGCCCCAAAAAATGTCTCAGAAGGCCCGTTTTCCTGGCGACACTGGAACATGACAGTGAAAACATAGATTTGAGGCAGATATTGGGTGTACGGTGAATTTACATGATATGAATCGGAGAAATAGTGATTAAAAGTATTGTAAGAAAACAGAGGAAAGCAAAGGGTGTTTACTCAAATAGATAAATATTAACCCATTTTACAGTACAATTTAAGTCAAAAGCAAATGAATACCAAGAGTGCATTTGATTCCTTCAAAAACAAAGTGATTCTGTTTACAATCTTAAAATGCCACCAAAAAAAAAGAAGTTTTATTTCCATTAGAACACTGTAATTTAAAGACATCAATACACATTAATTTGCTTTAGGTTAAAAAAAAAAATCAGTTACAAAATTTAAAAAGAAAATATTTCTGAAATGACACTTAAGCCAGACATGCCAACCACTCCAAGACAAAGAAAAGTTTTTTCCCCCAAAATAATATACGTTTTTGGGGGGAAAATGGGAGTTTCCAGAACCCGAGAAGATAACAATTATGTGACAAACTGATTGTGACAAATTAAATAAACATAAAATACAAAGCAAATAACTGTAAATAAAAATGTGCGTTTTTATGTCTTTTATGTTATGACAAGGCACATAAGACCTGACAGAAATGGAATATGTTACATATTTGCATCTTTTATCTTTTTCACCTTTTAATAACTCGTGGAGGAATTTTCTTGTAAACATCTTCCTCCAGGCTCCATGAGCGAGTCCAAAAAAGACGCTTGGAAGTGCAGACAGCAATCTGATCAATCTGCTCTTGCACTGGCTTCACACGCCAGATGTCTAGGAAACAAGGGGAATAGTGCTGGGGAAGATCCAAACATCCGTGGAATCCACGGTGGAAAATGTATCATGTAGGAAATCATAGTTTACACGCGACACTAAACGGTGGCCTAGTGGTTAAGCTACCAGACAAATAATCGTGAGGTTGCTGGTTCGGGGGTTCGAGCTGCGGGCCCGACGTTGAGTCCTTTGGGAAAGGCACTTTACACAAATTTTCCCCACTCCACCTGGGTGGGAACGGGTACCCAGCTATAGAAAGTGAAAAATCTTGTCAGTTTGTTAGTGTTTGAGCGCTTAACCAGCTGCTTGCACTGTATGCTTCCTGGGAAGCTGAGAATGTTTCTGAGTGTTCTATGGTCTGCTGGAGTAATAATATAGTGCAAAGCACATAGAGCTTGCTTTCAAGTGGGGACATGCGCTATACAAATGCTGTTTATTATTTATTATTATTAAAATGGGGAAAAAATACAAAAGTCTGATTGTCAATAGTGAAAAAGGTTGCTCGGTTAACTCCTTCCTGCACTGTGTGCATACTTGGTAAGCCTTTATATTTCACTGCTGCGAGTGCAGTGGAGTGCCTGGTACGTTAATATGTTTGCCACCGTGTGTACTGTACGCCCTTGAAAACTTGTCTTTTGTTTTATTTGTATCTTCGCTTATTTATAACCTTCAATGGAAAGATATATACCCGGTCCTCTGTGTCTATATGTCGATGTGATCATGTCTATTTTAAGGCTATCATGAGCATAAATCGCACATGGTAGAGTCTAGAAAAAAGAGAGATATGCTGCATGTTTTAAGAGAAAATCAAAGCCAGCCAGCAGGAGACTGCCTTTCTGTGGAAAATAGGCTTGTGGGCTTATGTGTTGTAACTGTGTTGTGACAATATTTTCTTGGATAAAAGACCTGAATCCTCTTCAAGCCACTAGGAGAATGTTTCTTTGGTATGGATGTAGGAGCAATGAAGTAATTTCAAGAGGCAGAAAATCTTTCTTACTTTCTCCTGTTAAACTTAGCAGAATAAAAATTTAGCTAAAAAAATCTCTTTACCTTTGGATTGTATGTTCATTTCTCTTTTAATTGATATACACTTTTCTACATGCACTAGTGCTTATAGTAAGCGAGCTATAGCCCTTCAAAGGAATGAATCATGTCGGACATGGCCTCTGGGAAATTTTTCCTAGCACTCATGGAGGACTTACAGTTAGCAAACAGGTGTTAAATGTAAAAACCTGGGTTTTTTTCATATGATATTGCCAGAGCTCTATTTAAATGTACAAGAAAAGCACTGTAGGTGATAATGAGTCACACCAAACAAAAAAATGGTCGCTTTTAAGGACAAGCGGGCTAACCCAGATTTCGGGGGTTCCCAGAAATCTTGACCTACACCAAAAGTGGGCATTGCCCTATCTATAGGAGAAGTTTGGTTTCATTGGTGTGTATATTTGTTTGGTTAGAGAGAAAACTCTCCTTGTTTTTTAATGAAAACCGAACAAGGGGCAAAAACTTTACCTTCGATTTTCTCAAAACAGCATTTTTCGGGATAGACCACTTGTCCTTAAAAGTGACCAAATATGCAACAAACAACAGCTGAACAACAGACAAAACTATAAGAGCAAGGATTTACACTGATATTTTAAAAAGTTATTTTTATCATCACTCATAAACTGAACTTATACTTAGTCTTTATACCTGGCCCATATCCCAGACGACCTTCTCCACATGGCCGTCTCCATCCACATCCAGGTACAGGGCCCGGTCAGCCGGCAACCGGTACACAGTCTTTGGCTGTCCAGTCACCAAGGACAGTACCTGGATTCCTTCAGGTGACTTGATTATAAGACTGATCAAGAAAAGACAAGACAATGAATAAATGTGTGAATGTATGCGAATAGGAGTGTAATGATTTCTTAATTCCCTGACAATACCAGAATCCATATATATGTCCACAATGTTGGCTTAAAGAAAATGTAGAAAATCGAACAAGGACTAAAAAAAACAAACAACCAAAATCAGAACTTGTAAAAAAAAAAAGAAGAAAGGTCTCATTACAACTAGGTCTGTAAATGAGCAGTTTCTGTAGCAGGGGGTTTGTGTCACGTAGAGAAAGAATGAATAATGTAACACGTTGGGAGAAGAGCACTGCAATTGTGTAAGTTAAAAATGTATGAAACATTGGTGCTTCAACTATTCTGTCAAGAAAAGGAGAGATATCAGACAATGACCAAACACAGAAGTACAATAAGTACAATAATTTAGGTTCTTGGAACTTTCAGTACAGCTGAATTCGTCTTACCTGCATTTTCATGAAAATAGTTTAGAAATTTCACACAGGAGAGGTCTTCCATCTTATATAAGGAAACACTTTGGGATGAGAAGGAAAGCAGAGGACAAGATGATTACCAAATATGAGCTCAGCAGACCACATTGAAACTGTTTACACTTTTCACCCAGTACAACAGAAAAAATAAGTCTCCACAGATTTATTGCCATCAACAAGGCACATTGTAACCAGAAAAGAGGTTTATTGCTATCCATATGGCAGATGGTCAGCAGAAAAGAGAGGCTGTGGAAATAGGATTGCAGGAGCAAAGGCAGACCTGTGTTTATCAGGAAATATTCTCTCAAGTTCAACATCCATAGATAAATCTAGTAGTAGTACCCACTTTATACACAATTTTGTGCGAAGAGGAACAAAAGAAAGAAAGAGAAAAGTAGACAGGCAGCTTCGTAGGACTGGCTCGTTTATTTCCCCCCCCCCCCCCCCCCCCCCCCCCGTTTCCTTTGCCAACCCAGCAGTAAACGCTGACCTGTTTGGATTGGTCACATGTTCGTGGTCGCTGTGTGGTCTCTGGCCCCCGTAGGAGAAGCCAATGAGGTGCTCCGGGAGTAGAGCCGAGCCTGTCTGCTGGACGCCCTCTGATGGCTCAGGCACGGATTTCTGCGACCGGGAGGTGGTGTTGAACTGTTTGTTGACGCGCACCATGAAGATTTCAGTGTCCGAGTTCTCTGCCCACATGTGAGGCTGGTGGAATAATAGGATGAAGTAAATGATGAATAGTTGTCGTTATTGTGTCCTGTTTCACACCTAGTTGGAATGATTATGTTCATATTTTGAAAGAACTGTTGCACCACCGCAAACATTTAAGGTGTGGAAATATGAGTAAACTTAAAGATCACGTTAGAGATACATATTGTAAAAGCCAAGATTCAATACACCTTGGACGATTATGGAAAAACACTCTCACTGATCAGTCTTCTACACTCTCAAGACAAGAAAAAACCTCTAAAAAGTTTATCTATAAGCCACAATTTCTTTACAGAGCAAAATTAGCTCCATAGACGGTTTGAAACTTTCTCCATATATATAGCAACATCAACATCAGAGGTCTTTTCTTTTATGTGGAATCAATTCAAATGACCAAAATCTTTAATGCCACCATCACATTTTTTGAAAGTCAAAGCATTTTGTGTTTATAGCATTCGTGGGACCAAGCCTTAAAACATACAAAACATTTGTTTTAAAGTCTCCTCAGATCTAAAGCAACTGATGTTTCATTCAAGGCTTTTTTCCCTTCTGCAATACAGATTGTCTTGCCTGTCAAGTCATCACATAATTATATAGGCATGTTTTTTTCAAAAGCAAAAATCACAGTAAAGAGACAAGTCTTCCATAATGAAAGTACCCTTTTGTCCTCAATATGTGAGGCATCGTGGTGATATCAGGGGTTCGTCAAAATAATTAAATTAAAAAAATTGGCATTTTTCTGACCGTTGGGCAATTTTTAAAATGATTTTCTTTTTTTTGGCTCAACACTTTTTAGGTCCATTTAAAAACACATTTCTGTGTGGATATTTACTGAAGAACATTGATTAAAGACACAAAAAAAATCATTTCAGTTTCTAAGAACTCTAAGCTATGGAAATGACCAACTCTCGCAGTCAATTTCTCTATAATTTCATCTCTGAAACCAGGCGACCCTGACCTCTTTCGATCGCAAATATCTTGACTTCTATAGACGGATATTTTTTTCACCAAAAGCAAGGCAAATGAACAAGCTTTAAGATGATACCAGTAACCCCATATGTAAAAAATTGACCAACGCTTGATTCCACCACATCGCGACACATAGATTATATCATCATCATCATTGCCTTTCTCACCCTGCACCAGGGTATAGGCCACGGACAACAGATTATATGGCTATTTGATAATTTTACCTTACAGGAAGGCTAGTCAATAAGCCAGACTAACTCACCCAGAAGTCGTTCAGCTGGGAGCCATACTCCTCCCACGGGGACTCTCCTTTGTGAATTCTTTTGTGGTGCAGACTGAGCTTCCAGTGATGTGCTTTGTCTCCCTGCAAAGCAAACATTGAAATAATTGACCAAATCACTTTATTCAAATCAAGGAGCAAACTTGACCAACAATTATTTTTTTGAAAATAGACAACAAATCAAGTACGTTGTATTACCCTAGTTATGGCCAATACAATCTTCAATCAATAAAACATTGCTGAAAAAGAAATTCTTGCACGAAATAGCAAATGCATAGCTTGCAAATCTACTTTTATTGATTTTCGTTCCTTATTTTTTTCATTCTCTCTCACTAATCTTATCTTTTTGCTGTTTAAAAAATAAAATAAAAATGAAAGAGTTAATTTCTGTTTGTTCCCCCTTTCATCAGAAGTCTAAATTATCATTTTCCCTCATCAACTCCCGAAGGAGCTTTCCTCCACCTGAGATTTACACTCAATATTCATTACATTATCATCACTGAAAAAGAAACCAAGACAACAAGACACCAAACTGTGAACGCAAACTAACAAAGCGAATCATATGTCAACAGGAGAGGCATGAATCCACAATTATCGTACCTTGGTGTTCTGTTGCTGTTCATCAAAGTCCCCTGCTGTGTGTTTCCACAGCAGAGACCCATCATCTGCACTAAGGGTAAATGTCGAGAAATGAGTCAGCGTTTCGTTATCTTCTTCTGTTGGCATTTCAAGGGTTCTATTTCTGGACTTGTTCTCCTCTCTTTCCTTGATCCTATTGAAGATAGATGTAAAAAAATAGTTAAAATTTCACTTCTCAGCCTTTTCTTCATGCTAATTAGGTGACGGGATGTCAAAACCTTGATTTGATATACCGGCAAAGTAAAAACCAGCTTCTCAAAGATACTGTTTGCAAGATGTCATCTATTGTGAGACCAGCAGAGAACATTACCCCTATCCGTACGTCATATTTTACTATCGTATTCATATGACATGGGGAACTCTGTGCCACCACTCTCCAAAGAGGAAACTTACTCGTTAATCTGATCCGTACGCTTTGCATAGCAGTCTGTCAAATTGATTTTTTGAAAAGTATTGAAAGTTTCAAAGAGATCTTCGCACTAGAAGTATTCTAAAATGTGAAGAATACAACCCCGGGGGTACAAAATGACCCCAGGGCGTACGGATAGGGTTAAATATTAACTGCTCAGTACTCAGGGTGAGACTCCATCAGATGTCACTTTTTTTGGTCAAAATGGCGTATGACAAAGTCTTACACTAAGAAGTGGGAATGAGTTTGTTCCTATGATGATCATGTCAATTCTGTCATCACCATTGCCTTTCTCACCCTGGATCAGGATACAGGTCACGAACAAACAATTTTCACTTTTCCCTATCCTGAGCGAGTCGCTTGATGTCACTCCATATCTTCCCACTTTTCTGTACATCCATTTCCCTGACTCTTCTCCAGGTTCCACCTGGTCTTCCCCTTGATCTTTTACCCTGTGGGTTCCAATCTAACACTTTCCTTGTTATGCAGTTGCTTGACTTTCTGAAAGTGTGTCAAATCCATCGCCAACGTCTTCTTCCCACCTCATCTCTGACTGGGCTCTGTCTCGTTCTACTTAATACTTCCTTGTTGGTGATCCTGTTTGTCCATCTGATCCTCAGCAGCTTCCTCAGACTCTTGTTCAAGAAAACCTGGATCCTCTTTATGCACCTCTGAGATGCGTTCCATGTCTCACATCCGTACAACAGGACAGACTCCACCAGAAGTCACTTTTTTGTCAACATGGCATATGACGAAGCCTTACGCTAAGCAGTGGGAATGAGTTTGTTCCTAAGATGATCATGTCAACTATGTACTAAGAGGTTAAGATACTTACATAAGTTATAAACAAGTTGCAGAGAAGACAAATGGCATGCAGCAGTACTAACAATGTGTTAAAAAGTTCAAAATTTCAAAGCCTGGACCCGGAATTCGACAGATTCCAATTAAACTAGTCAGACTTATGGAAAGGAAACAACTCATAAATATCTTTCGCTTTGAAGCAAGTGAGAGACAAAATGCATAATAAAACAAAATTTTAAAATTAACAAAAATTAAAAACAAACATAGCAGAAGCATATCTCTCCTGGTGCGGTGGTCGCAGCCACAGAGCTAGATTTGTTTTTGCTGACCCCCACATATGGATCATTCCAACTGAAGTGCAGATTCCTGGCCAAGACAAAGGGCTGAGAAAAAATATTTCAAAGTGATCAACACAAAAAAACCCTGAATAATTTAATATTTGAGCAAGCCCGAATCAAACTTGTCACAGAAATTGGCTCAGAGACCTAAAAAAAAGCACCATTTACTTTCTGTCTTTTTCTGTCAAATCATTTTAAGAAAAAAACAAAAATTCAAGCTACAACACCCCCCCCCAAAAAAAAAGTAATATTGCAGTACATAAAACAAAACGTCATACTTAGCAAGAATATCTGGTTTGTGTGTTTTGTGCCTGAAACTCCCAGCAATGACCACCAAGCCTTTGTGTTTTTTCTCTATGGTGAACGGCGAGACCAGCACAGACAGGGATTTGACCTCTATGCTCTCCAGGTCAACAGAGGGCAACGGTAACTGTTGGTACCACAATAGCTTTAGTTCATGGCTGTAACACAAAACTTGCCAGTCGTCTGTGACCACAACAATGACCTGTGGAGAGAAATAACGCAGTAAAAAAAATTTAAAAAGTCCCAAACTATAAAAGTCTGTCTCACAAATCACTACTTTTTCTCCTCTGTTAAAAAGTTTGTAAGAAAAACATTTCAGAGCCTCTTTAGAGTTCATGTATTGAGGAAATAGTGTTCAACAGTTTATGCTAAGTGCATGTGTAAAAACATTTTGATAAACAGTTCAAAATTTTAAAGCCTGGATCTGAGATTCTACAAATTCTGACTAAGCTAGTCATACTTCAGGATAGGAAATATGTCCTTTCTAAAATACAAACAGACCAAATAAAATAGTAAGTTGGTTTCACAATCTTTCCGGTGCAAACAGACGAAAAAACTCAGGGCTTAAAGAGTTAAACAAAACTACAAAAGAATTACCTGTTTCCTTATCTGCATCATTGACAAGTAAGGCTCAATGAACCCCACACCGACAGTATGAGGTCGTGGTATGTGACCTTTTGACCTCCCCTTGAACATCATTTCAGCCTTGTGCTTGACCATGACATGAGCTAGTGTCTTATCTTCCTCCTCACTTCTCAGGGGCATAGCGAGAACATTCAGGTGCACCAGATCGTTGGACACGAGCACGATTTCATTCACTCCATCTCCTTCCAAGTCTGTCACAATAGGCAGAGGGTTTCGGTCTACATCAGTCGTGAACTTTCCATTAACAAACTTTGAGATTTCACTGCGTTTTCGCCACATGGGAGTTAAGGAATATGAGTCTCTTACTCTCAGCAAGTATCCGAGCACGATGCACAAGCAGGCATAAACCAGCTCTCTCAGACCAAATCTCAAATTCATGTTGTTAATTGACTCTACCATTTTAAAAGTTTTGATCTCTCTAAAGATGCACGGTGTCTGCTGCTTTAAATTGTCATCCCTGGATAATATTATATTGCAGCTATGAACAGGTCATACAGGGCTCTGCAATCAGCCCATCAGTTTGCACACAACATGGTTCTGAGGAAGAAAAACCAAAAGTATATATACATATAATATAGGCCATTTACATATAAAATACTCTACATGATACTAAAATAAAAAGACTGAAAAATTAAGGAATGCCAGTCAATGTGTCTTTTTGCGTTTTTTTGCATTTTAGTATGACCCTCATTCATTAGTAGGCATGGATGTCAAAAAGAGCATCTAGATCAACAGATACAAGAATGAACTACCTACTCACTGGCTGAGATGTCCCATTCCATAGAGGCAATGAGAGGCAACACAACAGCAAGCTAAATTTGATACACTCCCTGTACTTGTAGCCTACAGCCTATGATTACAATGTTGAGTATGATTTATAACTCCCCTCAACACTCAAGAGGCAAAACTTCCGTAACAAGCGACCACTATGAGACAGTAGAACAGAGGGGTAGAAGACAGGGATAGGGGTAGGGGTAGGGGTAGGGTTAGGGTTTGGGCTAAGGTTTGGCGTTGGGTTAGGGTTAGCCTATGTCTCTTTTTCATTGTGTCTGTTGGGGTGGTCGCTCGTTACGGAAGTCCTCTCTGTAATTGGGTCGACTGAGGGAAATAATCAAAAACAAAAACAGTCCAATAAATCTTTATGCAGCTTTCTTCTCTTGCCTTATTAATCCATAAATTATATTGTCTGATGCAGATTGTAAATCAAAAGCAGACAAGAAAAGACAGTAGTCTAGTGTAGACAGTAGTCTAGTGTAGACAGTAGTCTACTAGTCTAGTTGAGTAGTGGAAACAAAGACGGCAATTATTTACTTTCTCGCATTAATTCCGGTAGTCGACAATGGCCGCGCCTAGACGAAACTCTATGCATCCCCAGGTCCAACTGGGATAAATTCAAACTTTGCGCAGGAGTTAAGAATAGGCCTACGTAAACAACGGCAATTTTATTGGGAAGATTGAAGAATACCTGACCACACGTATATATATATA
>NW_004797528.1:977823-979880 GCF_000002075.1 Aplysia californica
GGCCATCTCGACATGGGCACGACGCGCCATCACACACACGTTTGTTTGTTTGTGTGTGTGTGTGTGTGTGCGCGTGTGTATGTTGTTTTAGCGTGTATGCATGTGTGGTGTGAAGTGACTTTTATCTATCTTTACATATATACAAAAACCTCTCTCCCTCTCTCTCTCTCTCTCTCTCTCTCTCTCTCTCTCTCACTCTCTCCCTCTCTCTCTCTTTCTTGACTACTCTCGCCTCTATGTGTGTATATATAATAATATGTCGTATGTGTTTGTGTGTGTTTTCAAGCGATCGGCAGATGGCGCAATTCTTGCTTCCTTTGCACAATCTTAAGATCGTGCAGCTCTATTCATTTTCGGAAATAATCCGTAGATGGCGCGCTTTCTGTGGATCGTCATATGGTTCTGCGTCATCTTAAGATCGCGCTGATCGGCAAATGGCGCTTGACATATACATTAATGCATGAGAATGTGGGGTGGGTGGGGCGGGTGGTTGGGGTTAGGGGGGTCTCCCCCCTGACAAAATTGTAATGAATAGATCTACCGGTCTGAGATTCACCATTGAGAGATATATTAAAAACTGGGGAAAATCATGAATTCTTAAGGTTGAGACATAGGCAACTTAGTCAGTCCGCTGGTCATGAATCCTTCAATCTTACCATTTTATCTTGAAGGTAGAATCTAGTAAGGCCACCTCTATTCTCACCCCAGGTGAGTCTTTTGGCTATTCTCACCCAGTGGGCATTCACCGTTATAGACTAGGCCAACCAGTGAAGCGTTCACCCTGAACCACAGAATTTTACACTGATTTAAATAACAGAATTGTAGAATTCTGTGCCGTGAACAAACTTTCTAGATCTAGATCTAGAATCTATTACTACTGTTTGTGTTAGCCTAAAAGCGTGCAATTTTGTCTGTGGGCAGTGGAGAGAGAGAAAGAGAGAGAGAGAGGAGTAGTGCGAGAACTTCCGGGCAAAACAAAATGGCGACCCGCGTAGTTCGGCTCAATTCGGAAAGTTAAATAGCCGTAGCATCTTTGTAGGCGACCAAATTAATTTAGTTTTGTTTTTTAACATCGTTTTTAAACTTTGTTTTGGTCAATTTGATCGTCCACACCGATAGACAGTATTCAGAAAGAGACACAGAGAGAGAGAGAGAGAGGGGAGGAGTAGATCTTGCGAGAACTTTCGGGCAAAACAAAATGGCGACCCCGTAGTTCGGCTCGATTCGAAAAGTGAAATAGCCATAGCATCTTTGAAGACGATCAAATTAGCTTACTTTTGTGCTATAAAGTAATTTTTTCTTGGCTTTTATCAATTTGATCATCCACACCGATAGACAGTATTCCGAAATGAGGAAAAACAGGTCTTGTTTCACACCTGGTGACTGGTGAGAATAGCCTACGCTGGCAAGTCTCACCCGGGGTGAGAGGTAGATCGTATTTTTATTCTCACCCCTGGTGAGGATAGCCACTTCCATCTGGATCTAGTAACATACCGGCTTTAGGCCTTCCTTAATGATTTCGATGGCCATTGAGTATAATATAGATTTCAGAGTGGTCGCTCGTTACTGAAGTTTCCCCCGGAATCAAACGCGAGAAAGTAAACGGCGATTGTCAAGATTTCCGCGTTTAATTCCGATGTGCGCTTTTCAAAGCCTAAGGTATGTTGTTTCGCTTTGGTGCATTTGGAGTTAGGGTTAGGGTTAGGGTTAGGGTCAGGGTTTGGGCTAGTGTTTAGGGTTAGGGTTAGGGTTGAAGAGTTAGGGTTAGGGTTAGGGACCAAAGCGAAACATAACTTAGGCTTTGAAAAGTGCACATCGGAATTAAACGCGGAAATCTTGACAATCGCCAAGTAAACAATTGCCATAAAAACTTGTTCTTCTTCATAGATCTAGAAATCTAGGCGCTTTTTCGGTAGTTCTCACCCCCCTTATTTGATAGAGCCTGACTCTGACCTACATCTAGATCTATATATGTTTGATTCGCGGCAAGCTAAGATGTCAAACCTAACAACTGCAAAACATTAAATTGTGGTAAAATTCAGGGGGGGCATGCCCCC
>NW_004797528.1:980948-988030 GCF_000002075.1 Aplysia californica
AGACAAAACCAAAAGGTGCCTTACTGACTTGCATGTATTTGAACCTGAATAATTACTAGATCTAGATCTAGATCTAATGGACTAATGAGACCTGTGTACTTAACTTAACAGGCTTGAGTCGACAGGCCAAACCTAGATCTAAGTACGGCTAGACTGGCAGTCTTGCCGTACTTAAGTACGGCTAGCCACTTCGATAATAAATTGTCTGTTAAAAATAATCATGAGTTATAGACTACCGCGTAATTCAGTAGTACCGTTTTACGTGTAACTTGGAATCTAAACCAGAAAGATGTTCATTGTCAGCCTCCTTCAGACCACAATCACAACACAAATAAGGAAGAGCGGAAGATGAATAGGCCTTGCGAGTCGGCGGGCTGGCTGAGGCTTTTGTCGGCGTCGATGGGAGTTATGTTTCCTTGGAAGTTTCTTCCAGGCACTGTGCTTCCAGGACAAGTTCTTTTTCGCAAAGTTTATCAAAAATATATAATTATTTGTGTTGGTAATAACAATACAAATATTATGATATATAGCTAAATTATGTAATTGTAATTCTCTCCTTCGTCTCGTTTGGTATCGTTCCGCTTTTCAAAAATTTTTCATACTTCATTTTTTTTTCTTTTCTTTTATTAGATTGGTGTTTCTGAGAAAATTCAAAGATAATATTTCACACATTGTCACGTCTTATTAATTATTGGCTGTCGAACGTTGTATACTGTCAGACTTCTTCAGGATCTCCTCGGTGGAAACTTTTGACTGTTTCATTTTCAATCTGGAGTGATGCAACAATTATTTTGAATATTGTTGAATTGAAGTTACCTTCAATGTAGTGTGGGTTTCCCTGTGATAAGTAATGTAACTGATTCCTGATTATAAGAATAATTAACCCCTCTATTTTAGGTATTTCTTTGGAAATAGAAGTCAACTAGCTTTGCTTGGTTGTATCCGTCAGTCATTGGGACAACTTTTGGAATTCAGCAGCTCTTGTTCTCTTGGTTAAGACTGTCGTCTGCAGACTAAAATAATCTCAACAGAAGCACCGGGCATCAACGGGGTTCAACTTAGAATAAATTAAAAGTAAATTAAAACATGAATAGCAACAAAAACACCTCCACCCCCCCCCCCCTTTCCCTCACGCTCACCATTAAACACATGCGCAATCCCTCGATATCTCCAATAGGGCTCAGCTGAGCTTAGAAGGGGTACTCTAAAGAAACGACCACCTGTACAAGACCATACCTGTGCAAATGACCTTTATACCCACTCTACGCCTTGCGGGTTTTTAAATTAATTAATTAATTAATTTATTTATTTATTTATTTATTTATTTATTCATAATGACACTTCCCGAGGGGACCACCTGTCTAAGATGACCACTTTTCTCATCGACATTGGATGAATCGCTTTTGAAGTGTTTGAGAGTACGGTACTTCAATAGAAAAAAATAATAGAACAAAAGCAAAACAACAACAACAACAACAAACAAACAAACAAACAAACAAAAAACTCATGAGATGATCGGCATAGGCCTTATACTCTCTGCTGGCGCTTCCGCTATAGCAATCCACGCGTTGCTGATCAGCTGAACACATAATATCATTACATTAAAAGGGTCAATAGATTGGGTTAAAATAAGCCAACGTAATTTTAGCTTTTCAAAGTATCTGTTTCTTTGTTCGATCCCTCTGAATGGTGGGATTGAACTTGATCTGTGGTTGCCTGTGGACCTTTCAAGAGTCTCGGTCCTTTCCAAGGACGTTTTTACTTTTACTATTTATAACCTCTGGTCTTTTCCAATTCGGACGTTGAAATCGGTATCCTGACCTATTAATTATCCGTAGCCAAGGAGTTTAGAACTAAACTTTTAATCTCCTTGTCCGTAGCCTATAGTGTGGAGAGAGGCGTAAAATCTCCTCGATTACCAAGGAACGGCCCATCATTTCGAAGCCTTGATCTAGCTGAGACGGAGAACTAAATAATTAAAATCATAACAGATAATTTGTTGTTGTTGTTGCTGCTGTTTGTTTGTTTGTTTTTGTTTTTTGTTTGCTTGTTTGTTTGTTTGTTGTTGTTGTTTTTTTGGGTGTGGGTGGTGGTAAGTGTTTTATGGCGCTCACAATTAACTGCATAAGGTCACATGAGAACGCGGGAACGTTAAATATTAAAATTTTTAGTTGGTAGGAAATTTCGAATTTTCCCCGGGTGGCGGCCGAAGTCTACTCTTTTGATCTTATCAATTTTGGACCACCAAAGGATCTTTAAGTTAACGTTGGCTGTTTGCACTCGTGCCTCCGAAATTTTCCACCCTTATCCGAGAAAGCTGGGTGTTAGATTATAGCTACCATAATATCAGGGTTGTGGCTGAACGACAGCAGCAAGAAGAAGCCAAGAAGAAACAGTAGAAAGGCAGCAGCAAGAAGAAGCCAAGAAGAAACAGTAGAAAGGCAGCAGCAAGAAGAAGCCAAGAAGAAACAGTAGAAAGGCAGCAGCAAGAAGAAGCCAACAAGAAACAGTAGAAAGGCAGCAGCAAGAAGAAGCCAACAAGAAACAGTAGAACGACAGCAGCAAGAAGAAGCCAAGAAGAAACAGTAGAAAGGCAGCAGCAAGAAGAAGCCAAGAAGAAACAGTAGAACGACAGCAGGAAGAGTCAGAAGGCCAGAAAAGGGGGCAAGGGAGGTGAGGTGGTGGGGACAGAAAGTGGAGACGAAAGCAGACGACATTGTTAGAGAGCAGAAGAGGGTGTAAAAGGATACAATTTTAGAGAAGAAAAATTTTCTTCGTTATCCGGATTCGAACACGAGATCTATTGAATGAGAGGCGAACACCGTAACCCTCTAGACCACGAGAGCCCCCCTAACAGATGGTTTGATAATACACATTCGAGTGCATTTGCATTTTTGAGTTATTTACGCCTACGCATAGGAATAGTTCATACAATTATGCCTGCCTTCAGCTGTGTCATCAATTTTTCCGCCCATGCTGACATTTTTTGAAAAATACGTTCTAAATAAGTGGAATTTCATAGGCGTAGATCTAGATCTAAACACCATTTTAGTTTTTTTTACATTACAATTACATCATTTCAAAACGTAATTCAATCTCATTTTCCCTATGCAGCTGGATACATGCACGACGGTTCCTCAAACCACCAGCTGTTTGTTTGTTGTTGCTTTTTTGTTTTTTGCAAGCTGTGGAGATGGAGAATGATTTTATAACAAAGGTCGAGTGGTATTTGTAACTGTAACGTTGTCAGAATTTGCCACGCCCCTGATGACACATTTGAGATAATTTAGAAGGCGGGTTGCTTCGACTCTGCCAGTTAGGGACAAGTCGGGCTGAGAGGTACACATTACCAAAACAGACAAACGGCTATGCATGTATTCGGTTAAGAAAACAAAACAAAACTATAAAACGACAAAAAAGGATACAAAAAGCCAACCCAAAATGATAACGACAGAAAAAAAAAGAAAGAAAAAAAAAGAAAGTAAGAAAGAAAGAGTAGAAAGAAAGTCAGAAAGAAACAAACAAACAAATTGCCTCGCCCGAGAACCAAACTCATGCGTATTGGTGATATACACCTGTTACATGACAGACGTTGCTAAGTTGATTCGGAACTATTACTGACTTTCTGAATTTGTTTTGTTTTGGTAAGTGTTTTACGGCGCTCGCAATTGCATAAAGTCATTATATGAGCGTGCGGGAAACATTAAACATTTTCAGTTAGGGAGGAATTAATTTAGAATTTTGCCCGAGTGGCAGCCAAGACCTACTCTTATCGACTTTGAACCACCAAGGGAACTTTAACGTGCGCAACTTGCACACGGTATTTCCGAGATTTTCCTCCCTTAATTGAGAAGGCTAAGTGTTAGATCTATTTTTTGTTTTGTAAAGTGTTTTACGGCGCTCGCAACTGCATAAGGTCATATGAGCGCGCGGGACACACCTAATATTTTCAGTCGGTAGGAAATTTTGGATTTTGCCCGGGTGGCGGCCGAAGCCTACTCTTATCGATTTTAGACCACCAAGGGATCTTTAAAATGCGTAACTTGCACAGGGGCTTTCCGAGATTTTTCGCCCTCGTCCGAGAAGGCTAGGTGTAGATCTTTCCTACTAGAAGATCAGGGGTGTGGCTGAAAGACAGCAGTAAGAAGAAGCGAAGGAGTAGCAGTAGAAAGGCTGCAGAAAGAATCAGGAGCCCAGAGGAAGGGGCAAAGGAGGTGAGGGGGGAGGGGTGGGGTGGGGAGAGGAGACGAAAGCAGACGACAGAACATTGCTAGAGAGCAGGAAATGGGGTGAAAGGAGACACAGAGAAGAAAATTTTTCGGTCGCTACCCGGGACCTTTTGAATGAGAGGCCAACACCTTAACCTCTAGGCCACGAGAGCCCCCAGTGTTAGATCTTACCTACCCTAAAATAAGGGGGTTGGCTGAAAGACGCAGTAAGAAAGAGCCAAGGCGTAGCAGTAGAATAAGGCTGCAGAAAGAATCAGGAGCCCAGAGGAGGGGGGAAAGGAGGTGAGGGCAGAAAGTGGAGACAAAAACAGACGATAGTAAGCGGTTAAAGATCAGGAAAGGAGGTGAGAAGAGAAAAATGTAGAGAATAAAATTTTCCGTCGCTGTCAGGTTTCGAACCCGGGACCAATTGAATGAGAGGCGAACACTGTTTAACATCTTGACCACGAGAGCCCACATATTTTCTGAATGACGAAGAGTTTAGTAGTACAAGTTTTACAGCGCTCGCAACGGCATAAGGTCATAATATGAGCGCCAGAAGATAAGAGGTGTTACAAGAGAGTAACAAACATAAAAACAGAAGAAGGGGAGATAAGGACGATAGATGTTTGATAGGAAAGAAGGAGCAAACCACACCAGAGCACCCGCCAACCACCCACAATGACGAAGACGACAACCCCGTTATGCGTCTACAGACAACATTATACCAGCAACCTGCAGTGTGGCGGTCATACACTTCAGCTTCAGCCCTTGCTCTCAGAAGACATTGTTTTGTTTTAGTAGAGGTTTTACGGCACTCGCAACTGCATAAGATCACATTAGCTCCAACGAGGAGACATTGTTTGTTTTGTTTTAGTAGAGGTTTTACGGCACTCGCAACTGCATAAGGTCATATGAGCTCCAACCAGGAGACATTGTTTTCTTTTAGTAAAGGTTTTACGGCACCCGCAACAGCATAAGGTCATACGAGCGCCAATCAGGAGATATTGGTTCGACTCCCAGGCGGGGCGGATTTTATCGAGTATCTCTGTCTGTCTGCTGGGACTTTTTTGGGGGTTTTTTTTAGTAGAGGGTTTTACGGCGCTCGCAACTGCATAAGGTCATATGAGCGCTAAGTGGTGGGTGTCATCAGAGAAGTCTTTACAGGGAATCAGACTTACTCTGATCTGCTCACCTCTCTAGATTCAACAGCACAAGGCCTGCTTCTACTATCAAGGCACCCCGGAAATAGCGAGTCACAAGAGTGTGACAAACATACAGAAGAAGTAGAGGAAAATGACAATAGTAAGGATTATGAAAGAAAAAGCAGCAGTTCCCTGTTGTAGATCAGGCACAGTTATGGGCGTGACATTGATGAATCAGCCCATTTACAATTTTACTGTGCTTGAACGAGAAATGTCCCTCCTTTGGGAATGGCCTAAAGACACTACAGTCAATGGCACTGTTCGGGGGTGGGCGTTGTTTGGCCCTGACAGGCATGGTAAAAGCAGCACGCCTCCAAAATGATTTTAATTTGTGTCAATCGGCGCGTAACACTGTACACAACTACATCATTTTCTATCAAATAGACTTTGTCACGGAAGGCTCACAACACACGGCTTTTAACGCTATCCGTACGGCCTGGGGTCATTTTGTACCCCGGGGTCGTATTCTTCACGTTTTAGAATGCTTCTAGCGCGAAGATTTCTTTGAAAATTTCAGTTTTTCTACACCAAAAAAAAAATCATCCTGACAGACGTCTATGTAAAGTGTACGGATCGGATTAACGAATAAATGTCCTCTTTGGAAAGAGGTGGCACAGAGTTCCCCACGTCGGTTGGATATGATAGTAAAACATGACGTACGGATAGGGTTAAAAAATTGTGTTTTTACATCCCCGTGGACACAATGATTGGGGTGGAATCAGGCGCTCGTCAAAATAATGAAATAAAAGAAGCCAGGATTTTTCAGCTCGAAGAACAATTTTCTTTGTTTTTGTTTCTTATTAATATTTTAGTTTTGCTCAACACCTAGACCTTTTAAGTCCATTTAAAAACGTATTTCTGTGTGGATTTTACTAAAACACCTTGATATAAAGCACAAAAACTACCGTTGCAAGTTTCCAAGGACATTCAAGCTTTGGAAGTCCCCAAACTTTGGCGGCTATTTTCTCTGAAATCAGGCGACTCCCACCTACATCATGGGCAAATCCCGACTTCTATTCAAGATAAATGGGTGCTTTTCAAATAAAAAACATCAGAAATATAGAAGTTTTTAAGATTATACCAATAACTCCAGGGAGCTCTCGCAGTCTAGAGTTTACGGTGTTTGCCTTTCATTCAATAGGTTCCGGGTTCTGTAGTCTGCTTTCGTCTCCACTTTCTGACCCCCCTCCCCCTTTTGCTCCCTCCACTGGGCTCCTGACTCTTTCTGCAGCGTTTCCACTGCTACTCTGTGGCTCCTTCATACTGCTGTCTTTCGGCCACACTCCTGATCTTATGGTAAGTAAGATCTAACACCTAGCCTTCTCGGATAAGGGCAAAATTTTTTGGAGGTCCCGTGTGCAAGTTGCGCACGCTAAAGATCCCTTGGTGGTCCAAAATTCGATAAGAGTATGCTTCGGTCGCCATCCGGGCAAAATTCAAAATTTCCTACCAGCTGAAAATGTTCAATAATGTTCTGCGCGCTCCTATTAATAATAATAATAATAATAATAAATAGCATTTGCATAGCGCATATCCCCGCTCAACAGCAGGCTCTATGCACTTTACACTATAATATTATTATCCCAGCAGACCATAGAACACTCCCAAACATGCTCAGCTTCCCGGGAAGCATACAGTGCAAGCAGCTGATTAAGCCCTCAAACACTAA
>NW_004797528.1:988940-990055 GCF_000002075.1 Aplysia californica
GGCGGGGAGTTCTATATCGAACTGGAAAAACAGAAAGTCGTGAGTAGGAAAGGTACTGACAAATACTCCTCTGTGACCTTTCTCTTCCAAGCGTTCCTTATTTTTTCAGGCACCGCGTCAACAACAACACCATTCAGCATACACTAGATGGCAGATAAAAAGCCCTTACAAGGTCGAGGGTCGAACTTATCCTGTAACAAACTGGCAACGTACGTTCACCTCGGAAGGCTGAATGAAAAGAGAGAGAAGAAAGAGAAAGAGTGCGAGTGTATGTATGTCGTATGTGGGTGTGTGCGCGCTATTATCTGTAAGTGACTATGAGCCAGACAGACAAACAGAGACAATGCGACCCAGACAGGTAGACAGAGGAAGGTAAATATGGTGAAAACGCGAATTTGCACAAAGCATAGAGAATGAAAAAAAATAGATAAAAACATTAGAGAGCAAAAGAGATACTGAAAGAGAATATAGAAATACAAATGTAAAGAATGAAGGAAAGAGAGGTAAAAGAAAGAGAGAGAGAGAGAGAGAGAGAGAGAGAGAGAGAGAGAGAGAAAGAGAGAAAGAGAAAGAGAGAGAGGGGGGGCAGAGGAGGGAGGGATAACACAACACGGTCGTTCCAAGCAAGGTAACTGGTGACATCTGTGCATATATAGGCAATTAACATAAAATGTAAAATACAAATGATTAATTATTCAATTCTCTATCATGTCGGTAGGTGGCCATAGTTGAAGCCCATCAGTCTGGCAGAGAGAAGTTGAGGTTGAAGGCAGGATAGTTGAAGGGTCCACCGGCCGACCGTGCCGGCTAGGCGTATAGCACCACGTAGGGATGGAGCAAGAGTTTGTGACGACAAAGGGACAACTTGATAGACCATACATCCATCGGGACATGTTCCACCAGCGTTCTCTGGAGGTAAGAATACAATGTAGTATTCATTTCAGAATGATGAAAGGATAAAAGAATACCATGTAGTATTAATTTTAGAAAGATGAAAGAATACAGTGTGGTGTTAATTTTAGAAAGATGAAAGGATACAATGTAGACCTAGTATTAATTCTAGAGTGATGAAATTGTATGAGTGTGTGTGTGTGTGTGTGTGTGTGTGTGTGTGT
>NW_004797528.1:990787-993078 GCF_000002075.1 Aplysia californica
TTCACCGATGGCAGAACTTTAAACTTTTTCGCGGGAGGTGAAGACGTGTGCTTCCAAACCATTGAATCCCTCTTCGTCTCAGGGGTCATGTGGTGTATCCAAGTCTCATCACCTGTAATAATGCTTCTCAGGAATGCTTCATCGTATTGTTGGAGGTCTCTAGATGCGTTCATGACTCCCGTGGTACCTTGGCGACAACGATTCAACAAACAAAGTCTGAGACACTTCAACAAGTTGCGTCTTGTGGTCAGCTGTCAGCTCTGTTGGGAACCATCGAGCAGACATCTTTCGATAGTGCAGCTCTTCAAACACTATCCTATGGACAGTTGACTTTGAAATGTTTAGCGACTCGGAAATTTCGTGAATTTTTAGGCGCCTGTCTGTTTGAATGAGTTTGTTAACGCGACTCTTGTTGATGTTGTCCTCAGTCTTGGCAGAAAAACAAGGTCCTGCATGAATTTGTCATTGACATCCGTATGCCCGGTTTTGAATTTACTGCACCACTCATATTCATATACCTGTGACTTTGCCATTACTTTCACCCCGTAAACTGACTTTATTCCAGTGTGTATTTCTGTAGGTTTGAGACCTTTTGCGGTCAGAAACTGAATGACAGACCTCACTTCTACCCTTGACCAATTTTCCAAGGGGATAGCCATCTTTGGAGAACTGCTGTGTTCGTTTGGTTTGTGCGATGCTCATGGTGCTCAATTGTGAAATTCCTAAATGATTGTTTTACAAATATGCGTTTACAGAATGTGAAAATATTGAATAGTTTTCAAATTACAGCCAAATTCCGGTTTTCCGTGGGACAGCCCTCGTATATGTATAAATAAAAAAGCAGTGAGTGAAAAGAGAAAGTAGTTTGTTTTTACAACAAAGAGAGAAAGTATGAATCAATTCATCCTGAAGTAAATGGGAGGAAAGAAAAAAGGGACACAAGTGGAAACTTACCTCCACGTTAACTAATAATTTTCTTTACGCTGCGTAAAATAAAAGAAAACCATACAAATTTGAATTTGTATTTTAATAACGTATTGTTTTATCATAACCGACACGTTTCTTTCCTTTCGCAATATGACTTGTGTCACCAAAAAAACACTGTATAATGATATTTCAATTTGTCCACACTTTTTCGGTTTATAAGAATATATGTGTTAAGTATAGGTAGTTGTACTATTGCGGTGCAACATGACTTAATTTCTCAAAGAAAACAGGAATAAATGGGCTTTCTTTACTTTTGTTCCTTCTTCCCCCCCATATCGTTCTCTTATATGTATATACTTGAGCCCAAGAGACCCTTTCAAAGGGATTCTTCTTTATTCACGCTGTTATTGCAACTTTACGCTTTTATGCGTTGTCTAAATTGAGCCAGACGCGTATTTCATTTGTGGTTCGAAGAAGAAGGACCCACCAACGGCGTTGACCATCCATGTAGAGTATTGTAAAGACACTTTCACTAATACGAGAAATCTACAAACGCTTGTCTTTTATTTTGTCACAGGTACGGTTTTGGGGTTCAAGTCGGCGGAACTCACTCTGAAAAATGCGGACAACCGACGAGATAAGACAACGACATGTTTCTATGCAGTGGTGTCTTTCACTGCTCAGACGAAAGCAACTTTGAGAACTTGGTCTATTGTTGGTGAACTTGACGTCGCTTGTCTCCATAGACATAACGGGAGTGGATAGAAAAGAAGACGGACGAAGTTAGAGTTAAGAAAATATTCGCGTTTTGCAGACTGTGCTTGAAGAAAATTACAGTGTGAAGGCATACTCTCGACACCCCTGGTACATGATGGATTCTGGGGCGACGTCTTGTATTGGATGACTTTCCAGACAGCAAACAAGAACCGACAACTCTTGTGTTTGTGAATGCTTGGTGTGATTGTTGTAAATTACATGTATTGATGAATATTGTGTCCACTCAAAAACCAATCACATTCTTGAAATGGAAGAGAACTTTACTTTGTGCGACTTCCTGGGAAACAAGGGATAAAAATTGATCTGATAAAAAAATCGAGCTACAGGCTAACATAATGGTTAATCAATCTTGGGCCACAAGAAAAAGAAATGAGCAAACAAATAAAATTAATTTATGATATTTTTTCTTTCAAAATAGAAAACGGTTTCTCAATATAATGCTTTAAAATGTATCAATTTGGGTACAGCCCAACACTCGCTTGCAAAGGCCTACTAAAAATAATATGGTTTAAGAGATCCAACGCAATTTTTCTGTTTTGTCTTTCTTGGGGTTGCCTTATTAAAAATTCACCCCAACCACCACACCC
>NW_004797528.1:993178-998411 GCF_000002075.1 Aplysia californica
CACACAAATCTCTACTAAATGAAAATAAAAATAAAAATGATAATTCGATTGCATTGATATCATTGAGTGAAGGCATGATAACACACAATGCCACATACATAGTCAATCCATACAGTATTGATTGTCTCCAATGTGCAACTCCCTTGTAGATAAAATAAGATAAGATAAGATAGGATAAGATAAGATAAGATTAGATACCGTTTTAGTTCTTTTTTTCCTAGGACAACTTGATTCGCAATTTTTGCTATAATTTAGTACACAAACAAACAAAAAACGAAACAAAGCAAAAGAAAATAAAACCATAAAATAACAACAACCAAACAAACAACAACAACAACAAACAAACAACAACACCCCCACCCCTCTGATAATCTGCAACGACACATGTGTATAAATTTTATAGTCCTTTCTATCTCAGAATGTGATTTATCCGACAAGTCCCTAGGTTCCTGTGCCGCCACAAGCTTGCTACATTAAAAAATGCATGATGTAGGCCCTATCACATGTTTAAATTTTAATGAGACGGTGTGTTTATAGACTTTAAATATCTTCCCGTGGAACTTGATTAAAAATTCTGAACGAGTAGCTGGGCTGGGACTTAAAATAGTAGTTAGAACTGTTGATGCTAGATAGGGACCATATATTAAATTACTGCTCGGATGAAGGGTATATTGTAATCGTGGAAATGCATAACATATTCATATAATAATATTTAATTTGTGATGAAAGTTCATTTGACTCGTCACTGCACACCTAACTGTCTTCATGCTCCCATTCTGTGACAAGGTAAACCTACTTAACATGTTTAACTGCTAAAGGGAATGGGTGCACGAAAATCGTCGGTGCTGCAAACGAAATGTTTTTATTGTCTAATATTGTATCTTAAATTATTTATCATGTACTTGACTTTTTTCTTCTTTTTTTTTTCAAGGACGACAATACCAGAAACAGAGTTATGGTTATACTTTCATTGAGCTCTCCCCTATCTATAGGCGACTCTTTCATCTGATTCAGAGTTGGTTCCAACCACGTAGAAACGCACAGTGTGGGCTTTTTGGAAAAACAATTACGATTTGGGAATATACATGCACGGTATAGCGAATCTGCTCCCTGGGCCTACTCTCTATTCCCAAATAATCATTTATGGGGAGCGACCCTTGAAGAAGAAATAAGCGCCGTGGGCCTAAAAGGGGCCGTGCCCCCCCCCCCCTTCCGCCTCCCCACTTTTTTTTTTTTACAGGGGGCGCTTGCGCCAGCTGTCTCATACCCTGTCTAAAACGCCCCCAAAAGCTGTTTTAACTTTTCATGAAGCATAATTAGAGTAAAATATGTATGGCGCAACAGGAAACTCATTATGACAAAACATAACCAACTCTTACAATAATGACAAAAAACCTTATATTTAAATACTTACTCTTGAAGTGATTTCATTCTTTTTTCTCATAAGTTTCTGTGGTCAATATAATATCATTATTTTTCATAGTTTTTTAAAATGTTTTAATAGATTTGGACTTTCTCTTCTGGTCCTCACTGGTGAAAATACATGTACATCACAGATTACTCAAGAGGTTTTTTTTTTTTTTTTTTTCCTCGCTGGGCACTTCGACTGAGATTATTTCCTCTTTCCCAAGAGTGGCAACATTCAGGGTGACCAGCTGCTGTTTATAGAACCAAGACAAGGAGATTATTTGTTGTAAGCTCCTTGAACCAAGGTCATCTGGAGTGTATTTCAATATGCTTATAGAGGACAAAATAAGGAGGACTAAATAAAATGATCTTTATTAGCAGATGATTACATTTCCTTAACCCCCCACCCCCAAAAACAAAACAAAAACAACTGTTAAATGGAAATAACGTAGACCTAGACCTTTTTTGTTTTTGTAGAAGTCATTCTTCCCCAGAATAATTAAAAGCACCTGGATTTGGACCTGGGATTTATCCAAGATTGTAAAAGTTTTGGCTCGTGTATAAAATTTGATAAGTCTATTTATATTGGTGAAAATTTAAACAGAATGTAAAAAGTGCCGTGCATACACATAACACTTGTTTGGTCTCTGCATGTTTTCTAGCTTATTTTTCAACCTGCAGCGATGATTCGAATCCAAAGCCTTAATTTTTGGTCGTTTGTTGAGTTTTCAATGTTCTTGACTCGCTAGGTCTATTTTAGTTTTTAATAAGTATTTTACGGCGTTTGCAACACAATAAGGTCATATAAGTGCCGAAGATTAGAGGTGTTACAAGAGAGTAAGAAACACAAAAAAGGAGGGGAAATATTGACGACAGACGATAGGAAAGAAGAAGCAAACAACACCAGTGCACCCGCCAACCACCCACTCTGCATGGTCTGTCCCTTAAACATGAGGAATACTTGTGAAAGAGGCACAAGACCCATTTTATACTCAGTGCTGGGCGTGAAAAGGAACATGTCACGACACAATGTATGAGGAGGAAAATTAATTTTTGTTCTCTTCATATCTAATCTGTCTTTGATACATGAAATTTTGGTTAGTTCATGTCCTTTTTTTGCTTTTCTGTAGGGAACAGGTACCAGACTTATTTTTCTACCTGTGCAAATTGATATGACCAACTTTAACACCCCTTTGACTCTCATCTATCCATTATTTATGAGCTACTTTGAAACATCACGAACAGAATAAAAAAAACAATTAAAAAAAACAGTCATGTATGTTTGCTTTCCTTTATTTTCTTATGAGTTGCATCCCCCTATACATGGGAGACGACCCACAGTCAAGGAACCAAAGGGTGGGTTAGTCAAACTGTAGAACATCAATTCTTTTAGATCAAAACATGTAGATAACACATTGCCTTCAGATATCTTGTAACACTGTAATGAAAGGAAGATATTTCCAAACAAAAATCATAAAAACAAATAACCGAATGTCACGAAAACAAATGCGAAGGAGGAACAAAAGTATAATATGTACAATATCTCAATGAAATGAAATGAGTAGAACGTGTGACTTCACTTCCGCAAGGACAACAATATTTTGTACACTACACGGTGCTAGTAAAACGTAACAAAAACATCACCCACAATTCTCAATACTTCAATAGTGACGGCAACGATGAAACTTAATTCTTGTACTCACTGCAACAAAAAAGTCGACAAGAAGTTAGTGTCCCAAAACTAAATACATCAAGGGGGAAAGTAATCCCCCCTCCCCCTCCCTGAAGACAGCAATAAACCCCTGATGAAAATAAATCAATCCTCTTCACACTTACTCTGAAAGAAACGGGTAACATTACTAATTCGTTAGTAGAGGAAGTAAACACGATGAACAGAATTCTGATTTGAAAATACCCGAAAGCAAAATAGATATATATTTCTCAACTGTCCCTTCACACGAGAAGAATGACACACAATATACTATAAGCCACAAGGAAACTAAACATGTACAGAAAAAGTAGAGATGAAAATAAATCTAAGATTTCCTGGCACAAGTATACAATGTTTCTTGTTTGGCAGTACACGTACTGTACAGTGATATGTATCTAAGGTATTTCAGAACTGAACTCTCTCCTATATGTACTGGTAATGTATAATGTTCATCTAAAGTCAGAGCTAAACAGGTGGACTGGCATAAGAAGATGTCCTGGAGTGTTCTGGCCACAATGGTACCTCTAGCGTTACTTTTTAAAAATTCATCTTGATACTCATATATGCCATCTTAGGTTCTTAGTTTTAGTAAGAGTTTTACTACAGCACACAATTAGACCACACATAAGTGCCCAAGATTAGAGGTGTTACTAGAGAGTAACATACAAAAAAAAAAGGGGGAGAGACAAGGATGATGATAGATGTTTGATACGGAAGAAGGAAAAAGCCACACCAAAGCATCTGCCAACCGTTCATACCTATGTGTAACGGCCTAGGTCTTTCAATGAGTGGTTTGGCTCTGTAGTAGCCCTAGTCATATATCTATGCTAAAAGTAAGACCTTTAAAAAACCCAGCTTAGTCACAGGGCCAGGGACACAGCCTATTGAAAAAGAAAAATACAAATAGATGAGGAAAAAATGTTGGAAACAAATAACTAAACGGGACAAGAACAAATGCGAAAGGGGGGGGGGGGGGGGGGGGGGAGAGAAGGCAAATTACAAACAAGAACAATACAAAGATGTTGAAAATATTTACAAAGAAATAAAGATAGAGATTTCATTCAAAAGTAGAACATCCTTTTATACTCTGCGGAGCCTCGCTACATTTTTTTCTTCAAGAAGGCAAAGATTCATGTGACAAATAAAAAACCGCCACCATACATTCTATGCCTTGTGCAGTGAGTAAGCTCATCATAACAATTAATGACCAAATTCAAATTATGACATTTGCAAGAATTTCAGTAACAGATCTACTCCAAAGGACAACTGATTCCAGACATCCATAACACATGCAAATCATTACAGGTTGCAGAATTATACATTTGAATAAGAAATGTATATTTTGTTAAGTCCTTGTAGCTTTTATTCTTAGTCATTTGAACAATTTTTGAAGCAATATTTATGTACTTGGAAGGAGAAATCAAAACATATTTATGAAATAGGGCATTCCAAACCACAGATCTTACAAGGCTATTGCCATCTGCACACAGAACGCCAGATCGGTCTAAAACTGAGTGACAGAAGCAGCTGTACTGCCCCTGTACAAATTCCTGTGAACATTTCGATTTATTTGCCCATTTACCATAAATTAACACTTTGCCGCCTCATCTCGCCGATTGGCGATGTTCACCACCCAGTTTCTTTGAATTTTCCCAAACTATGATGGCAAAGTGTTTAACCTTGAAACATGTTCATTTTCCTTTTCCAATATGTACATATGATTTAGAAGTCAACACATCAACAAATAGACTTAAATTTTGATGGTTCAACACATCTGTGCAGTTCCTGACCTCCAAGCATTCCATTGCAAACAATATCACACCATTAGAGCAAATGAGAAGAACAGTTTTCAATATAGTCAACTTCCTGGAAAATTATGCACAAAGAAAGTAAACCAACACACTGAAAATTGATTAATGTTTTAAGATACAAGACTATAAAATTTATGTAAATTAATGTAAAAGAACACTCACACATTAAAGTATAGCAGATGCAGTGCATTGGTATTAACTGACCTTTCTGGCAGACATGCAAAAAGATGTACTGGGAACATAGAAAACAAAACCTTGAAGAGAAGACCTGACCATAACCTAAAGAAGGAAAGGGAGAGGGAAA
>NW_004797529.1:0-1234 GCF_000002075.1 Aplysia californica
CCAGCCCTCACCCGGTAACCATTGGTGAAGTATTCTGGCAAAATGAGTTACTTCTCGTATTTTATCCTAATGGAAATAGATACATCACGCTGCTTATAGGAGACGTTCTGTACACTTTATAAGTATGAAATAATAAAAGGCATTTTGTAGTACTCTGCTTTCCAAACAATGATGATGATAATGATAATGATAAGAATGATGATAATGATGATGATAGTGATGATGATGCGTTATACTAACTGATGACTTCGTATGTTTGATGTAACCATTTAGACAGCTCACCTGGCCTGTAATATGTGCGTGAGTGTGTGTGTGAGTTTGTGTGTGCCTGTGTGTGTGTGGGTGTGTGTGTGTGTGCGTGCATGAAGATTGTTCGTACATGCATTTATGTAAAGCTTCTAGAGCTGAGTTTACACGGGAGTGGGCGCTATAGAAATGATCTACATTATTATTATTGTTGTTGTTATCTAAGTTGTACCAGCCCTCACCCAATAACCATTTGCCCCGTTCTGTGACTCATATTGTGGTTTTGTTTTGTTTTTTCTGTGGCAGAGCGTACGACCCGGCCGACTACGAGAACCTGAGTGTGTCCGCCGAGATCAAGGAACTGTTCCAGTACATCACACGGTCAGTGCTCCAACCCTGGCCCTCTGTGCATGTTCGAACCCCTGCCCTGTCATCTTTATCTCTTTATCTTTGTGTTTGTTACTCTCTTTTAACATGCTCAAACCTCTGTGGGTGATTGGCGGGGGCTCTGGTGTGGTTTGCTCCTTCTTTCCTATCAAACATCTATCGTCTTTATCTCCCCTCCTCCTCATTTGTGTTTGTTACTCTCTTGTAACACCTCTAATCTGACCTTATTGTATTGCAAGTGCCGTAAAACACTTACTAAGAAAACTTGTTCAAACCCCTTCCCTCTGACTATTGAGTTAGATCTTGAGAATGTGTTATTTTTTCTTAGGTACACTCCAGTCTAATCAGTGAATCTCGAGAATGCATAATTATTTTTTAGGTACACTCTAGTTTATTGAGTTGGATCTCGAGAATGTGTTATTGAATTTTTTTTCAGGTACACCCCTCAGTCTATCGAGCTGGACCATAAACTGAAGCCGTTTATTCCGGACTATATTCCAGCTGTCGGCGACATTGATGCCTTCATTAAGGTAGGTGGAAAGGGCCGGAAATCCGCGTTGTTCTAGATTGTGTGGGTGTGTGTAGTGTGTGTGTGTGGTGG
>NW_004797529.1:3760-4764 GCF_000002075.1 Aplysia californica
ATAATATATATACATATAACATATTTGAGTTTCCACATAAAAGGTTACAGAAAAATAATTGATTTTTCTACTCTCTGTTAATAAGGAAAAAAAAGGCCGCTGAATACCAGGAAGAAAGTAAAGCTAACGGGTTTTGGTTTTTTTCTGTCTTTTTTTCTTTCCTTCGCGCCAGGTTGGTCTACCCACAGCAGAGCTGGACTGTGACCTTGGGGAGTACGTGGAGATCATCTGTGGTACGTACACGGCAGAATTGTGTCCCTAGCTACTCTACTTTCCTTTCAGCGGGTGGTTGGCGGGTGCTCTGGTGTGGTTTGCTCTTTCTTTCCTATCAAACATCTATCATCCTGATCTCCCCTCCTCCTTCTTTCTTGTGTTTGTTACTCTCTTGTAACACCTCTAGTCTTCGGCACTTATATGGCCTTATTGTGTTGCAAGTGCTGTAAAACTCTTACTACAACTAAAACTAAAACTTTGTATTCTCCGTCCTCTTGTGCCTCTGTGGTACGTAAAAGTAAAGTAAAGTTGTTCCCACATCCGATCCAGACATTGGGGATTGCCTTGTTAGTGAGACGACTTCCTGGGCCTTTGACATATTGTGGTAGGGTGGCCAGTTCCTTTCCACGCCGCCTTTACTTCCCCAACTCGAAGTCAGGTACCCATTACTGCTGGGTGGGCAGGAGGGGGCCAAAAAAAATATGTGTCCGAACCGAGGCTCGAACCCATACTTTCCGCTTCAGAGACGAGCACACTAACCGCTCCGCCACCGTACCACTGTGGTACGTACAGGACATGATTTTGTTGCTAGGTTATCTTCGAAAATGAAACGCGTTTGTTTTTCTTCAAGGTCGAGAGTCGAATTCAGTTGTAATTGTGTGCCAAAACGGTAGCTTTTGCCGCGGGCATATATGTTACTTTTTCTTCTTCTTCTTCATCTTGTTTTTCTTCTTCTTCTTCATCTT
The DNA here is from genome assembly GCF_000002075.1 of Aplysia californica. Taxonomy (NCBI): domain Eukaryota; kingdom Metazoa; phylum Mollusca; class Gastropoda; order Aplysiida; family Aplysiidae; genus Aplysia; species Aplysia californica. The sequence goes on from NW_004797529.1 coordinate 4,720, forward strand.
CTTCTTCTTCATCTTCTTCTTCTTCTTCTTTTTCTTCTTCTTTTT
>NW_004797529.1:6012-17003 GCF_000002075.1 Aplysia californica
GTTATTTATTGACATATTTTGTTTGTTTTTTATTGTCCTATTTATTTCCTGTTTATTGTCCTATTTTTGTCATGTTTATTATCATGTATGTTGTCATATTTCTTGTCCTGTTTATAGTCCTATTTTTGTTCTATTTATTGTCATATTTATTGTTATGTTTATTGTCCTATTTATTGTCATATTTCTTGTCTTATTTCTTGTTCTATTTTATTGTCCTATTTATTTGTCCTATTTATTGTCATGTTTATTGTCCTATTTATTGTCATATTTATTGTCCTATTGTTTGTTTTTACAGCATTTCCGAGCCCTGGCAGAGGAGAATAAGTTGGACAATGATCTGAAGGACATCGACGGAGCCGATAGATTTGTCTTGTGATGTGTGTGTGCATGTTTGGGGCCAATAGATTTGTCTTGTGATGTGCGTTTGTATGTGTGAGTGTGTGTGGGAGGGGCCGACAGATTTGTCTTTTTTATTTTTATCAGATTTTTTTCATAAAATTGTGAAGAAAAACTGAAATATATTGTTTTTTATTATTGTTGTTGTTTTGTTTTGTTTGGGGTTTTTTTTGGGGGGGGTAACAGAAAAATACTATAAAAAGATTTTTCTACTCGGCTTAATGTCACTCTCATTCTTTCCGTCCATTTTTCTTCTATATTTCAACTATACTTGTAGAAACTATGCTGTTTGAAATGTTGAAAAACGTATCTTGAAAAGAAAATTCTTTCTGGAATTTTAATGATAATAGAAATGTTCCTATTCATTTATGAGACGATTGATTGAACTGATGGCAAGAATGTGATTATATTTATTATTATGTTTCTGACAGGAATTATTAAAGTGGTTGCCTGTTTATTGACACGTTTTATTCTTGGGTTGTTTGGGTTTTTTTCTGTGCTTGTTTCAGGTTCTTTTGTCTAGAACAGTGGGTGGTTGGCGGGTGCTCTGGTGTGGTTTGCTCCTTCTTTCCTATCAAACATCTATCGTCCTTATCTCTACTCCTTCTTTTTTGTGTATGTTACTCTCTTGTAACACCTCTAATCTTCGGCACTTATATGACCTTATTGTGTTGCGATTGCCGTAAAACTCTTACTAAAACTAGACTGTCTAGAAGAGTAGAAGTTATCTGGGGTGTGATTTCTGGCTTATTGGGCCAGTGTGTGGGATCTACACACTCACGCGCACACACACACACACACGCACATGCACACACACACACACACACACACACACACACACACACACAACCCTAAGACCCACACACATTCTCACATACAAAAACTGGAGTGAAAGAGTATACGCGGCTAGTGATAAACGTAGTGTGAACTTGTTTCTGTGTGAAGTGTGAACTCTTCCTTCTGTATCTAGTGTGAACTCTTCTCTCTCTGTAGTGTGAACTGTTGTTTCTGTAGTGTGTGTAGTGTGAACTATTCCTTCTGCTATTACTTCTGGGTGTAGTGTGAACTGTTCTCTCTCTGTAGTGTGAACTGTTGTTTCTGTGGTGTGTGTGGTGTGAACTATTCCCTCTGTATGTAATGTTAACAATTCCCTCTCTGTGTGTACTGTGAACTGTTGTTTTTGTAGTGTGAACTATTCCAACCGTGTTTACTGTGAACTATTACTATTAGGCCTACTTCTATGATATTGCGACGTGAACGCTGGGGCGAAATAGCGGGTGGTTTGCTCCTTCTTTCCTATCAAACATCTATCGTCCTTTTCTCCCCTCCTTCTATTTTGTGTTTGTTACTCTCTTGTAACACCTCTAATCTTCGGCACTTATATGACCTTATTGTTTTGTAAGTGCCGTAAAACTCTTACTAAAACTACTAAAACTAATCTGGGGCGAGAGAGCTCGCACAGAACGTGGAGAAAAGAGAAGGGCGTGTTCAATAGTAAATAGGAAATGGAGGACACGCCCACGCCGAGGAGAGCTTGCCGGACATTGAAATGTCACGGAGTCCTGCACACACACACACACACACACAACACACATAATTATTACAGGTATAATGATATATTATTGATCTCATCATACGTGAAGTCCGGTAGGCCTATCTCTATCAACTATATCATTATATTATCATTCTTTACCGGGCCGAAGGTCTTGCTCAGTTCCTCTGTGCGCGGTTGGCGGGTGCTCTGGTGTGGTCTAATGCTTCTTCTTTCCTATCAAACATCTACATAATATATCGTATTTATCTCTCCTCCTTCTTTTTTTATGTTTGTTACTCTCTTGTAACACCTCTAATCTTCTGGCGCTTGTATGACCTTATTGTGTTGCGAGTGCCGTAAAACTAAAACACCAAAAACAACAACAACCAACCTCTCCTCCTTTTTTGTGTTTGTTACTCTCTTGTAACACCTCTAATCTTCGGCACTTATATGACCTGGTTATGTTGCAAGTGCCGTAAAACTCTTACTAAAACGAAAACGATCACATCACATGTGAAGTCCGCGTTGTCTATCAACATCATAATTTACTGGACCGTGAGTCTTGCTGGATCAGATCAGAGAGGGTTTACAGTAATATTACTGTAAACTCTCTGATCAGATCCTCTGTTGGTCCGCACAGCAAGACCGAAATGGTGTACAAATGTACTATGGTCGCTTTTAAGCACAAGGGGGTTATCCCGAAAAATGCTGTTTTGAGAAATTTGAAGGTAAAGTTTTTGCCCCTTGTTCAGTTTCTTGAAAAGACAAGGAGAGTTATTGTCTCTATAACCGAACAAAAAATATACACACCAATGAAACCAAACTTCTCCTATAAGTAGGCCAATGCCCATTGTTGCGTATGTCATAATTTCAGAAAAGCCCCGAAATCTGGGTTAGCCCGCTTGTCCTAAAAAGCGACCAGTTATAGATATAGTTCCAAGTTGATCATTGCGTACGTGTACGAATTTATGCTGCGTCACGCCATGTGTGCACAAGGGAGAGATCGTAGAGAGATGAGCTGGATAGATACCTGTACATGTGCAGTACTTTGGTTTAAGCAAACGGATGCTTGGTGGCACTTAAAACTCAATAAGGTTTTTATTATGTAATATATAATATAAAGGACGAAGATAAGAAGTGTTAGAAGAGAATGACAAACGCTTAAAAGAAGGAGAAGAGATAAAAGGACGATATAGATCTAGAGATGTTTGACAGAAGAAAGAATTATAATAGGAGCAAACCCCAGGACCAGCTGAGCACCCGCCAATCACCCACAAATTTTATCATATATGTATATATATATATATATATACATATATATATATATTATATATATATATATCATGGCATTACAATCGCAATGCAGTTTGGTGTTTGATACAAATCCACTCAATGACCTACGAGTGACCTTGACCTGTCAAATATGTCTGCGCAACATGAGACAACAACAATTTAATAAAGACTTAGGCCTAGTTTTAGTTTAGTAAGTTTTTACCAGGGTTTTATACGGCGCTCGCAACTGGATAAGGTCATATAATGAGCGCCAAATTTATTTTTAAGACTTATGACATCGTTACAGGAAAAAAAGTTTGAATGAAAGGTAGGCACTGGGTGCTAGATAGCTACCGCATATCTATGTTTAGAATCTAATTGTTCCTTTTCTCAACTTGTGGTTATTATACAGATCATGTATTAAATAAGTAACTTTAAAAAAATATTGTATGTAAACTCGATCCCCACCAATAACAGCCTGGGATCTAGAGTGATAAAATATATTAAAGTTATCATTATCATGTCGGTCGGTCTTGGAAGATTACAATATAGAATCTACTATTATATCATGGCATGAATTCCAGTCGTTTTCTTTATTCTCCAGCTGTTGCTTCCTAGACTTGCTTTTTTCCTAACCCAAAACGACCGCTTTTGTGTCCAAATGTTAATGATCTTCCCTCAAAATGACACTTCAGCCTGGGAACACAAACAATAACCACGGAGCCCCCGCCTAATGTACTGACACAACTCTGGGAATCGATAATCAAGAAGTATCGGAGAGTATTTCGCTATAAAAAGCATTGGTATCGAGGTGACCAACTGCATGAGCGGATACAGAGAGAGAGCTTTTTGTCCTCATATTCGACCCCGTGATTTTGTTGTCTGCATAAACAAAAGACTCTAGGCCTGGGCTACCCGTCTCTCGTGGTGTTTTCTTAGTCCGTGTGACTGTGGGACCTCTGTGGTTTGGTCTTTCTGGAAGCGTACGTAGTGCTACTCTAGCATGACTAAGCAAAAGCAGTCAAGTACCTGCCTGGAAGACTTGGAGCGATAACAAGAACATGACGTTCTGAACTGTTATCAGTCTTGCTTCCTGTCATATCATTGTAAGTTCCCCGGTACTTCTATCGTTATTATCACCAACAACTGCACTGCGTGATCCATGCCTGATGTGTGAAGAGGGTCCGTTTTGACTTTGAGAGATAATAGTGGGTTTCAATGTTTGCCAGATCAGAGTAGAGTCAGTGTGGCCTTACCGCCTTTCGCGTTGACACAAAACTAGGTCTACTGAACTTGTCTTCGTCTGCGTGGGATGAATTGAAGATCCAGTTTCGAGGACAGTTTTATTGACAGTGTACACAAAGTGTGAGTTTCCTATTCCTAATCAAGGCTAGACTAATCTAATCTAATCTTTTGACTGATGAAATGGGACACTGTTCCAGGTCCCCATGTTGTTGACTTTCCCTTCCATTCACATTTCCCAGTTGGGAAAACATCGGACCTAAATTTTTACTTTCACTCCCGCACACACAGAGTACAGAGATGCACTGCTTCGGGTGCTTTTTCGGTAGTTCCCACCCCCCTTATTTGAGCCTGACCTACATCTAGATCTAGATCTATATGTTTGATTCGCAGCGAGCTAAGATATAAAATCTAACAAAACTGCAAAACATTAAACTGTGGTAAAATTCAGGTACGGCTAGCCTCTTCCAATATAAAAATATGGGTTAAAACAGGGGGGCATGCCATGTTACGTCGCTTCCTAGTCGACCTAGATCTAGATCTAGTACAGAGGAAGATGCCGAGTGAATCTGTCTGCTTGTCGCAGTGAATGAGAACAGATTTTAAATACTGGAGAAAGAAAATTAGAACCTTCTTCTGTGTGTTTTCATGGTTCGGCTCCTGACCTTGTCCGTAAAGTCATTAGTTGAATGCCTGAAGGGGGAAAGTGTGTGGTAGGTTGGCGGATGCTCTGGTGTGGTTTGCTTCGTCTTTCCTATCAAACATCTATCGTCCTTTATCTCTCCTCCTTCTTTTTTGTGTTTGTTACCCTCTTGTAACACCTCTAATCTTCAGCAGTTATATGACCTAATTGTGTTGCAAGTGCTGTAAAACTCAAATCTTAAGAAAACTAAAAACACTAAAAGCGTGTGTCATAATTCCCTGCATGTTTACTGTAAGCCTAAATCATGCAGGATTTAAGGCTAGGGTATGCTTTGAATACATCCATTCATGTTTCATACGCTTTAGAAATGGAAACGTAGAAGTGAACAGCCATTGAAAAAAAAAAAAAATTAATAAAAAGAAAAAGCCATGCACTCAAACCTGGGAAAAAAAATTTAATCAATGCAGATGCAGTGTCGTTGGTCTCCCCACATGTCTTGACTGCTGATACGCTCATTATACTTATACACAGTGCGTGCTACACAGTACACAGTGCGTGTAACACAGTACACAGTGCGTGTAACACAGTACACAGGTCGTGTGTAACAAAGTACGCAGGTCGTGTGTAACACAGTACACAGGTCGTGTGAAACACAGTACACAGGTCGTGTATAACCCAGTACGCAGGTCGTGTGTAACACAGTACGCAGGTCGTGTGTAACACAGTACGCAGGTCGTGTGTAACACAGTACGCAGGTCGTGTGAAACACAGTACGCAGGTCGTGTGTACAGTACGCAGGTCGTGTGTAACACAGTACTCAGGTCGTGTGTAACACAGTACACAGGTCGTGTGTAACACAGTACACAGGTCGTGTGTAACACAGTACGCAGGTCGTGTGTAACACTGTACATGGTCCTGGGTGTCAAATCTAGGCTAGGTCACAAGGACTGACACAGCTCAGTGGAAGAAACTGAGACCTTGGGATTCATTTTCTTGTAATCACGTTTGTAATTTTTACAATTTACGTCACAGCATGATGGAATCAGAGGTGCATATCATTATCAATTTAGGGGCATATGGCATGGAGTTATTAACTTATAGGGTATCATCTTGAAGCTTACATATATTGTCTTGCTTTTGATGTAACAAATACTCGTCTATCTTGAATAGAAGTTTTGATACATATATATATTTCATTGAAGGAGGTGAGGGTCAACCTGTTTCAGAGACAAAATGAGCGAGAAAATAGAATATGTGGCGGGTGGTACTTGAAAGTGTTCTGGAAGGAGATGGCTGTGTTGTGAGTGGTATGTTAATTGTGTTCAATAACACTGCAAACTGGTCAAAGTGGGTGTTTGGCAGGTGCTCTGGTGTGGTTTGCTCCTTCTTTCCTATCAAACATCTCTATATAGTCCTGATCTCTTTTTCGTGTTTGTTACTCTCTTGTACCACCTCTAATCTTCCGCACTCATATGACCTTATTGTGTCGCAAGTGCCGTAAAGCTCTTTTGAAAACAAGAAGATGCTTCTCTAAAAGAAAAGATTATCTAGATCATGTTGTTCTTCTCTTCTTGTGATTCAGTTCTGTTTTGTTTTTTTAAATTGTTTTTTCTTTCTATTGTTCTCTCGTATAGAAGGCGACGTGAATACCTAGCAGCCGGGATTTGGGACACTGTTCGTGGACCGACCTTCCCCTCGTGTCTGATGACCTTGACAAAGTCCTGCCACAGAGAACTGACGTGCCACATTTCTTTACGCGAACTGAAAGACCCGATCCTCACGTTTGTGTGTGTATGACCAGTGATTGGATGAATTCATTTGACTGTTGTCTAAATCGACCAAAGTGATTTTTAAAAAACTTTTGAGAAATTCCTCTTATAATTGCTCTGGGTGAAGTTTATGCTGAGTGACTACCGATTTTAAAGCTTTAACATTCGCAGAAAAAACGAAAATTTAAACCCTAATTTTTTTACCTGTTATTACCTGTCCTGGGCAACAACGTCATTGCACACCGGACAGGTCCATAAGTGCTCAGTGCCTCCCAGCACCAAAGCGCGCTAGGTATCCATACTGAACATTCCAAACAGACATTGGAAAAGGAAATCATGGCGACAGGAGGGAATTCGCGGAGTTACCAGGATGAGGCGCAGCCGTTTTTGACTCGTGACGGGGGTGGAGACAGCGATGACCCGGAGCTCTTTGAGTATGAGGATAAGCTACACAACAAACGGAGGTGAGTGGGTGGTTGGGGGGTACTCCGGTGCGGTTTGCTCCTTCTTTCCTATCAAACATCTATCGTCTTTATCTCCCCTCCTTCTTTTTTTGTGTTTTTTACTCTCTTGTAACACCTCTAATCTTCGGCACTTATAAATATGACCTTATTGTGTCGCAAGTACTGTAAAACTCTTACAGTTCACGCTGCTGGAATCTTCTGTGATATATGTATATATATGTCATGATACATATGTCTTTCTTTTCATAGCTGCTAGAATCTTCTGTGCTGATTATAATTATCTTTTGTGTTTATTTGTAACGGTTATGAAGGATTGTGTTTGTAACCGTTATGAAGGATTGTGTTTGTAACCATTATGAAGGATTGTGTTTGTAACTGTTATGAAGGATTGTGTTTGTGATCGTTATGAAGGATTAGTGTTTGTAACGGTTATGAAGGATTGTGTTTGTAACCGTAACCGTTATGAAGGATTGTGTTTGCAACGGTTATGAAGGATTGTGTTTGTAACCGTTATGAAGGATTGTGTTTGTAACCGTTATGAAGGATTGTGTTTGTAACCGTTATGAAGGATTGTGTTTGTAACCGGTTATGAAGGATTGTGTTTGTAACCGTTATGAAGGATTGTGTTTGTAACCGTTATGAAGGATTGTGTTTGTAACCGTTATGGATTGTGTTTGTGATCGTTATGAACGATTGTGTTTGTTAATTGTGACCGTTATGAATTTCTTGTTCTCTTCACTTGACCTAGTTCTGGCACTCCGCGCGGGAGGATCAGGTATTTCTTTCTATCTCGATGTTGCATGTCGTGTGTACACACTAGACTCTTTAACACTTTCTCTAAAAAAAAATTCTGTCTAAATTTGTGGCAGGGGCCACTTACAGATCGAACATTAGGTCGCTTTTAAGGACAAGCGGGCTCACACAGATGTCGGGGGTTTCCAGAAATCTTGACTTACTCCAAAAGTGGGCATTGTCCTTCCTATAGGAGAAGTTTGGTTTCACTGGTGTGTGTTTCTTTGTTTGGTTATAGAGAAAATTCTCCTGGTCTTTTAAAGAAACTGAAAAAGGCAAAAACTTTACCTTCAAATTTCTCAAAACAGCATTTTTCGGGATAGCCCCCTTGTGCTTCAAAGCGATCATTTGTGAAGTGTGTTGACTAAATGAGTTGCTTCTCTCACAACCCCTGAGTGGAGACGTCGGCCGAGAATAGATATAAGCTACATCAAATGTGTAGGTTTTAAAGGGATGCCATTTTTTCTTCCAGTTAGACATGTCTTTTATCATTTCATATATAAATTATAATAACTTGTACAAACCCAACCTATACATGTGGGTGGTTGGCGGGTGCTCTGGTTTGGTTTGCTTCTTCTTTCCTATACTATCAAACATCTATCGTCCTTATCTCCCCTCGCTTCTTGTTTTATGTTTGTTACTCTCTTGTAACACCTCTAATCTTCTGGCGCTCCTATGACCTTATGCAGTTGCGAGCGCCGTAAAACTTCTACTAAAAGGAACAAAACAACGTATACATTCCATGTATCAATCTGTGTCCGTAGGGGTAACATCCGAGATTTCCCTCATTTTGTCAGCACATGTCCCACTAATTGTTTGTTCCCACTCTTCGTCACTACCTCAACGTGACACAGTTCTCTCTGCTGCTTAGTAGGGGCCTATCAAGTTTGGAGAAATTTGTTGGCGAAGATTTTGAGTTTCAGAGAGAACATTTGGTTTCTGACCTCATGGTCTTACTACAAGACTTAATAACTTAAAACGACTTAAAACGTCAGATAGAACTTTGCAATTTTGAGGTAGCGTCTTGTGCCTGTGGAAAACGTTTCTCACATTTCTGATTTCCATGTATATTTTTTTTAACATTTCTGATTTCCTCACGTACATTTCTTCAATATTTTTTTTATTTATTTCCTCGCATCTTTCACTAAAGTATGTGTACAAAGTAGACTACTGACTCATTGCTGTGTTGTGGTGTTGTGACTTAATTTTGCATGTAGTGTGTGTGTGTGTAGTGTGTGTGTGTGTTTGTGTCTGTGTATCTGTCTACCTGTGTGTCTGTGTACCCGTGTACCTGTGTGTCTGTGTGTCTGTGTACCTGTATACCTGTGTGTCTGTGTATCTGTTTGTCTGTCTACCCGTGTACCTGTGTACCCGTGTACCTGTGTGTCTGTGTATCTGTCTACCTGTGTACCTGTGTACCCGTGTACGTGTGTGTCTGTGTACCTCTATACCTGTGTACGTATGTGCCTGTGTACCTGTATACCTGTGTACCTGTATACCTGTGTGCCTGTGTGCCTGTGTGTTACTTTTTTGCGAGTGTACATCGATGTCTCCCTGAACTTATCCCGTCCAACTGAGTTCTTTAACGGCCATGAAAGGTGTTGCGCCAAAAAACAAAATTTTGATAAAAATTCACAAACCTGCGGAAAAATGCAAGTTTCTTCACTTTGATTAGTTTGACGAGAGCCTGATTCCACCGCGCTGCCTCACAATTGTGGACGGCTTTCTACATCGGAACAGTTGGCAGACAACTACAGATTTACTACATTTTCCAACAGTCACCGTGGCTGGTTTGACAGAACCGTCAACTATTTTATTTCAAATTTACTGCATTCGTCAATTTTTTTGAAAATATTTTACAGCATGCGTGAGGAATGGGGAAGCAGATGTCAAATCAGGAAATAGGCTACATTACTGTTAGACAATAGCTCAAGCTTTGAATGAAAAAACAAAAAAGCATGATTTTTTAATGTCGATGTTGGAAATGTTTTCCAAGGCAGCGTGGGGGATAACTAGGCCGCTGCCGTGCCCTCATGGCTCACTCGAACCAGTGCTCGAGGGGAATATAATATTGTTCTATATTTGTGATGTTTCATTAAAAAAATTTTTTTTTTTTATAGTAGAGGGTTTTGCAGCGCTCGCAACTGCATAAGGTCATATGAGCGCCAGAAGATTAAAGGTGTTACAAGAGAGTAACAAACACAAAAGAAGAAGGGGAGTTAAGGACGATAGATGTTTGATAGGGAAGAAGAAGCAAACCACACCAGAGCACCCGCCAACCACCCACTTTTCAGAGTTTGTAGTGTAACGGTGGAGATTAATAATAATAATAATAATAAGAAGAAGAAGAAGAAGAAGAAGAAGAAGAAGAAGAAGAAGAAGAAGAAGAAGAAGAAGAAGAAGAAGAATGATAATAATAATAAATAGCATAAATTGTATTGCGCATGTCCCCACTCGAAAGCCAGCTCTGTGCGCTTTACACTATAATATTACCCCAGCACTACAATAGAACACCCAGAAACATTCTCAGCTTCCCGGGAAGCATACAGAACAAGCAGCTGATTTTAAAGCGCTCAAACTCTAACAAACTGACATGGCCGGGTACCCATTCCCACCTGGGTGAAGTGAGGAAGATTCGTGTAAAGTGCCTTTCCCAGGGACACAACGTCGGGCCCACAACCTCACGATTACGAGTCCGGATTGTGTTTGTAACCGTTATGAAGGATTGTGTTTGTAACCGTTATGAAGGATTGTGTTTGTGATCGTTATGAACGATTGTGTTTGTTAATTGTGACCGTTATGAATTTCTTGTTCTCTTCACTTGACCTAGTTCTGGCACTCCGCGCGGGAGGATCAGGTATTTCTTTCTATCTCGATGT
>NW_004797529.1:17683-20561 GCF_000002075.1 Aplysia californica
GACTGACTGACTGACTGACTGACTGACTGACTGACTGACTGACTGACTGACTGACTGACTGACTGACTGACTGACATGGTGGTCTTCATGCTCCACACGCGCTCTCACCTGTCTCACAGACAGTCGTCAGAATCAGATATAGCCCGCTAAAACCTATGCTTTTAGAAAATAATTAGATTCAGTCCGCTTATAGACAAGTCATGTTGGGTGGTTGGCGGGTGCTCTGGTGTGGTTTGCTTCTTCTTTCCTATCAAACATTTATCGTCCTTATCTCCCCTTCTTCTATTTTATGTTTGTTGCTCCCTTGTAACACCTTTAATCTTCTGGCGCTCATATGACCTTATGCGCCGCAAAACCTCTACTAAAAAATAAAAAAATTATTTTTTTTAAAGTCAAATTTAGTCCGCTAAAACTAATGCTTATAGACATTCATTATATCCAGTCCGCTTATAGACAAGTTACCAATTCGACTTGCTTATAGACAAGTCATTATATCAGGTCCGCTTATAGACATGTCATTATATCAGGTCCGCTTATAGACATGTCATTATATCAGGTCCGCTTATAGACATGTCATTAGATTCAGCCCGCTTATAGACACGTTACCATTTCAAATCAACCCGCTTATAGACAAGTCATTAATCCAGCCATTTTATAGACGAATCCAAGCATAAATGATAATGACCCCTGCTCCGGCTGACCCGTGCCTCCTGTGTGCTGTGTGTGTGAGTGAGTGAGTGAGTTAGTGAGTGAGTGAGAGAGTGAGTCGACAGACAGACAGACGGGCTTTAAAACTTGTGGCCTGCTGTACACGACGTGTGCGCCTTGTATGCTCACGGACTTGGAATAAAACAACAGCAACAGCAACAACTACTGCTACAATTAGATCTACTACTACAGCACCAACAACAATTGCAACAACTGCTGCAACAAAAGTGCAACAATAACAACTACTACTACGACAACAACTACTACGACAACAAAAAGTGCAACAGCAACTACTGCGACAGCAACAACGACAACTGCTGCAACAAAAAGTGCAACAATAACAACTACTACGACAGCAACTACAGCGACAGCAACTGCAACAACAACAACTACTACAACAAAAAGTGCAACAACAACTGCGAAAACAACTACTGCTACTCCAACTACAACAACTGCTACAACAAAAAGTGCAACTCCAACAACAACAACTACTACAGCACCAACAACAACTACTACTACGACAGCAACAACAACAGCCTAATGAGGTCTGTCTTGTGTTCTTTCGCGATAATAGACGCTAAAAAATAGACGCTAAATTTCGGGTATCTGTCGAAAAGTTCTTTCGCGAAAATAGCCGCGCTAAATTTCGGATACCTGTGTAATATTCTTTCGCGATAATAGACCCAAACTTTCGAATGACTGTCTTATATTCTTTCTTGAAAAGAGACGCGAAATTTCGGATGCCTGTGTAATATTCTTTTGCGAAAATGGAAGTTAAATTTCGGATGTCGGTCTTATGTTCTTTTGCGAAACTAACCACTAAACTTCGAATGACTGTTGGAATGTTCTTTTGCGATAATAGACGCTAAATTTCGGATGACTGTCTTGTGTTCTTTTGCGAAACTAGACGCTAAATTTCGGATTATTACGTCATACGTGGAGACTCTATTCTGCCCCGGCGAGGGCACTACTTTCACTACGTACACTCCCTCTTAGATGACCTAAATCTTCTCGATGAAGATGTAACACACAGCCTTTGCTGAGTGGGTGGTTGGCGGGTGCTCTGGTGTGGTTTGCTCCTTCTTTTCTATCAAACATCTATCGTCCTTATCTCCCCTTCTTCTTTTTTGTGTTTGTTACTCTCTTGTAACACCTCTAATCTTCTGGCGCTCATATGACCTTATGCAGTTGCGAGCGCCGTAAAACCTCTACTTAAAAGAAAAAAAAGGCTTTGCTGTTCAGTTGAACTGGGATGTGGTGTTTGTGATATTTTAAATGGTGTGTGGGACATTTCGAATATTGTGAGTCACATAAGGAATAATATATTACAATAAATATTGCATTTGACATAACAAATATATTACAACTAATATTGTATGTGACATTACTAATATTGTATGTGACGTAACAAATTTATTACAATAAATACAAATATATTACAATAAGGAGTGTATTTGACATTACTAATATATTACAATAAATAGTGTGTGTGACATTACAAATATATAAATATATCACAATAAATAGTGTGTGTGACATAAGATATACACGTAATGTATGTGACATAACAAATGTATTACAATAAATATGGTATTTGACATATTTGACATTACTAATATAATATTACAATAAACAGTGTGTGTGACATTACAAATTTATTACAATAAATAGTGTATCTGGCTTAGCAAATTTATTACAATAAATAGTGTATCTGGCTTAGCAAATTTATTACTATAAATAGTGTATGTTGTATAACACATATATAAAATATAATATTTATGTGACATTACAAATATATTACTATAAATTGTATGTGACGTTACATATTTATTACTATATTGCTTGTGGCATAACACACATATTACAATAAATATTAAATGCATTTGACATAACAAATATATTACCAGTGTATGTGGCATAACAAATATATTACAGTAACTATTTTTATCATATTACATAATATTACGTAATGTTAGTGGACAGGAGTGACAGACTCGTAGTTCAGATAGATATTGGCCTTTTATGATAGAAAAACTGCAAGTTTCTCTTTTTATTTGTCTGTTTACTTATTTAGTTATGTATTTATCTGCTTGTTTTTTGGTGTTTAATGTATGGCATGCATTTTTAAAAATTATTATCTTTATTAATAATAATAGTAGTAGTAGTAGTA
>NW_004797529.1:20889-22647 GCF_000002075.1 Aplysia californica
CTCTCTCTCTCTCTCTCTCTCTCTCTCTCTCTCTCTTTCTTTCTGCCCCACCCTCCCTCTCTCTTTATTTTCTTTCTTTCGTTCTCACTCTCTCATTAACTCTTTGAGGGAACATATTCGAGAACGCCAGAAAAATAGCTGTTTTGAAGGAACTTAAAAAAGGTGCTTAACTTCTTTAATCATGTAGATATTTATCTGTTTCCTTTTTCTGACTCTATAAAAAAATGGGCAAAATCATGCTTATTTTGAAATGCACAGATATTGTTATGTGTCTCTGATTTGGTTGTGATTGTTGGAAATGTGCTGAGACATTGACTTTGGTCTGCTGTTTTACGGGCAGATGTGTCTGCTTCGTCCCAAACGAGTTAATCTTTCTCTCTCTCTCTCTCTCTCTCTCTCTCTCTCTCTCTCTGTCTCTCTCTCTGTCTCTCTCTTTCTCTCTCTCTCGCTCTCTCTCTCTCTCTCTGTATGTGTGTCCCCCATCTCTTTTTCTCTCCCTCTAAATCACCCCCATGATGTATGTATTTTCATGTAGTTTCAGTAAGAGTTTTTGTCCCTCTGTGGATTTGTCACTGTACTTCCTTGTCCAACAAATGTCGGTCTGTGGTTGGCGGGTGCTCTGATGTTGTTTGCTTCTTCTTTCCTATCAAACATCTATCGTCTTTATCTCCCCATCTTCTTTTTTATGTTTGTAAATCTCTTGTAACACCTCTTATCTTCTGGCGCTCATATATTGACTTTATGCAGTTGCGAGCGCCGTAAAACCTCTACTAAAACGTAAAAAAAAATTGTGGGGCAACTTATTTTACCGTATCATCAAATATCTCTTTACCGGGCGAATTAATGTCACCCCCCCCCCCCCCCCCCCACTCTCTTTGTGCTTTTTCCAGACAATGTGGGTGGTTGGAAGGTGCTCTGGAGTGGTTTGCTCCTTCTTTCCTATCAAACATCCTTATCTTTCCCTCCTTCTATTTTGTGTTTGTTACTCTCATGTAACACCTCTACTCTTCGGCATAATTTATATGACCGTATTGTGTTGCAAGTGCCGTAAAACTCTCACTAAAACCTCTCACCAAAACCTCTCACCATTCTCTCCCCAGGCGCTGGCTGTTCCTGGCTGTGTTCCTCACTATGGTGATGGCAGCGGGCGTGGTCACGGCCTTTGTTCTCATCGCAGAGGAAGAGTCGTCCGTGGAGGAACCAGAGGTCCACGATGTACCGGAGGCTTATAGGCAGGCCGTGGTGGCTTCTGATGCTGCTCTGTGTTCTACTGTAGGGAAGTGAGTGGAGAGAGAAAGAGAGGGAGAGATAGAGAGAGAGAGAGAGAGACAGGCTGTGAGCGCTTTACAATACAGTACAACGTACAACAGTAACATAAAACGTGTTCTGACTAAAAGGTAATATTCGTCTTATTAATTTAAAAACAGAAACGACTTAAGCTGACATTTGAATGAATCAAAAGATATGATCTCTCTTAAAGTACTTGGTAAAGCATTCCAGATCTTGGGGCCTTGGTATTCAAATGCCCTTTCTCCCATTGTTTTAAGTTTCATAGATGGTAAAATAAATGTCTTTTTGTCAGCCGATGACCTTAAACTGCGAGTTGGAATGTACAGTCTTAACAGATTGGATAAATATGATGGTGCATTCCCTGTTTAAGATGTTGTACTTTTCCACATTTGATTTTGCCTTTCTTCTCTCTTCCATTAGTTTTAATATGTCCTGGGTCATCCATTTTTTATTAGCTTTTTTAGCTTT
>NW_004797529.1:23178-28453 GCF_000002075.1 Aplysia californica
GAGAGAGAGAGAGAGAGAGAGAGAGAGAGAGAGAGAGAGAGAGAGAGAGAGAGAGAGAGAGAGAGAGAGAGAGAGAGAGAGAGAGAGAGACAGCGCCAGGAAAGGCTACGGCAGACATGTATAAAGATGACCCTTCTGCTTCTAGTGCTGGTGAGTTGTGTGTGTGTGTGTGTGTGTGTGTGTGTGTACGTGTGTGAGAGAGAGAGAGAGAGTATTTTTTGTGTGTGAGAGAGTATTGTGTGTATGTGTCTGGGTGAGTTTGTGTTCTGTGTGTTAGAGTGTATGTGTCTTTGTTCGACTGTGTGTGTTAGAGTTTTGTTTGTGTGTATATACCCCCAATATCTCTGTAATTTACCCGTGTATACCGTCTTCCTAGGTGGGTGGTTGGCGGGTGCTCTGATGTGGTTTGCTCCTTCTTTCCTATATCAAACATCTATCGTCCATATCTCTCCTCCTTCTTTTTTATGTTTGTTACTCTCTTGTAACACCTTTAATCTTCGGAACTTGTATAACCTTATTGTGTTGCAAGTGCCGTAAAACTCTTACTAAACTGTCCCCCCCAGGCCCCCTCAGCATCGCTGTCCCGGCAGAGGTCAAAGGTTACTGGTCAGCTCACCAGAAGTACGGCCGTCTCCGCTGGAAGGAGGTTTTCGAGCCCGCCATCAAAATGGCTGCCGGCGGATTTCCTGTTCCAATTGGTCTCCACAATGCTATCCAAGATGACAAAAAGCTTTTGACCACGGAGCCGTCTTTGAGGTAGGCCGGTCGCTGTAGTGTGTGGGTCACCTCCATTGTCAAAAAATGTGTGAGTGTGTGTATGTGTGTGTGTGTGTGTGTGTAAGAGTGTGTGTGTGTGTGTGTTGTGTGTTCTGTGTCTTGGAAAACTGTAAAACTTTTTTAATATAGTTTTTATTTTCCAAGACATGGAATACTCTTGGAATTTTGGGAAGTTGGCGAAATTCTTGGAAAAATCTTGAAAAAACACATTTTTAACTAAATCTAGATCTTTTGTAAAAAAATATTTCCTCGAAGTTTTGAAGGCCTGGACTTTATTTATTATGAAGTGCACCATAATAATGTATTTTTGCATGCTGAACGAAAAATTTTCTTAGGAAATGACACATTTTTTGTCTTGGAAAAAAGAAATCTGGTTCTGGAAAAGTCTTGGGGAAAAGAGTCTCCTGCTCGGTATGAATCCTGCATGTCGCTACCGCAGAAGGTTACAAAATTCTAGCTGACATTTTTGGTGGTTTTGAATTACTACAACCATGAGGTCAGGAACCAAATGTTCTCTCTGCTTTATCAAAATCATCAGATTATTCAGAGTCATTATCAAGGTATTAAAAGAATTGCTTAAACAAAAAAAGCTTGAGATGTTGTGAAACTCAAAATTTTTTTAAACGTCAAATTTCTCAAAACTAGGTACTGAGCAGAAAGAACTTTGTTGTAATTTTAGGGTAGTGATTTGATTGATTAAAGGGACGCTCCTTCTTTCCTATCGAACGTCTATCGTCCTTATCTCTCCTCCTTCTTTCCTGTCCAACGTCTATCTTCGTTATATCTCCTCCTTCTTTCCTATCAAATATCTATCATCCTTATCTCTCCTCCTTCTTTCCTATCAAACATCTATCATCCTTATCTCTCCTCCTTCTTTCCTATCGAACATCTATCATCCTTATCTCTCCTCCTTCTTTCCTATCGAACGTCTATCATCCTTATCTCTCCTCCTTCTTTCCTATCCAACATCTATCATCCTTATCTCTCCTCCTTCTTTCCTATCAAACATCTATCATCCTTATCTCTCCTCCTTCTTTCCTATCAAATATCTATCGTCCTTATCTCTCCTCCTCCTTCGTGTGTTTTTTACTCCCTTGTAACACCTCTAATCTTCAGCCCTTCTATGACCTTATAGTGTTGCAAGTGCCGTAAAACTCTTATTTAAAGCCGTTCAGACTTCTCTGTTGACTTCTACCCCTTGGCGCTCATATATGACCGTATGCAGTGACGAGAGCAGTGTAAAACCTTACTAAACAGAGACTCTTACAGGAAACAAAAACTTTTACAGGAAACAAAAACTATTACTAAAACAAAAACTCTTTCTGAAATAAAAACTCTTACTGAAAACAAAAACTCTTACTACAACAAAAACTCTTACTGAAAACAAAAACTCTTACTACAACAAAAACTCTTACAAGCACAAAAACTCTTACTAAAACTAAAACTCTTTCTAAAAACAAAAACTCTTACTACAACAAAAACTCTTACTGAAAACAAAAACTCTTACTACAACAAAAACTCTTACAAGCACAAAAACTCTTACTAAAACTAAAACTCTTTCTAAAAACAAAAATTCTTACTAAAACAAAAAAACTCTTACTGAAAACAAAAACTCTTACTAAAACAAAAACTCTTACTGAAAACAAAAACTCTTTCTAAAACAAAAATTCTTACTAAAACAAAAACTCTTACTAAAACAAAAACTCTTACTAAAACAAAAACCCAAGTGGTCTTGATTTTTAAAAAAAAATTCTCTTCCCTCGGCCAGAGCTGTGTTTTTCAACAAAGAGACGAACGCGCTGTTCAAGGAGGGGGAGAACATGACGAGGCCGCAGCTTGCCCGCACCCTCAAGGTCATCTCGGAGGAGGGTATGGCGGCGTTCTACGACGGCTCGCTCACAGACGACATCATGGCCGATTTGTCGGACATAGGTCAGTGGTAGTTGCGCTGTTATTGTTAATATTGTTATTATTATGTTATTATTATTATTGTTGCTATTATTACTATTGTTATTATTATTAATATTATTATTGTTGTTGGTATTATTATTATTATTATTGCTATTATTATTTTTATTATTTTTGTTGTTGTTATTTTTATTGTTATTTTTTATTGTTATTATTATTGTTATTAATATTACTATTATTATGGTATTTTTTATTGTTATTATTACTGTTATTATTATTATTGTTTTTATCATTATTATTACATATTATTATTGTTAGTAGTAGTAGTAGTATTGCTATTATTATTATTATTATTATTATTGTTATTGTTATTATTATTACTACTATTGCTATTGATGTTATTATTAGTATTGTTATTGATATTATTATTATTATTGTTATTATTATTATTATTGTTATTATTATTATTATAATTGTTATTATCATTATTATTATTGTTATTATCATTATTGTTATTATTATTATTATTAATGTTATTATTATTAAGCCTATTATTGTTAATATCATCAGTATTGTTATTATCACTCTCATTATTATTATTATTATTACTATTATTATTACTACTACTATTATTATTATTGTTGTTATTATTATTATTATTATTATTATTTTATTATTAGTATTGTAGACTGAGAATAAAAAAGGTTGAGACTTGGAAGATGTGGGATTTCCTATTTTACAAATGCGCTCAACTTTTCGTCGTATGGCTTCATCAGGAACATTTGAAAAAAAATTAATTAATAATGATAAATTATGATTATGATTTTTTGTTGTTAATGTTATCATTATCATTATTTTTGTAATTATTATTATCTTTATTATCATCATCATCAATGCCTTTCACCCCTGGCAGGGTATAGGCCACATACAAGCTCCTTCCATTTATCTCTGTCCTGAGCTTCTTTATTATGATTTTTGTAATTATTGTTATCTTTATTATTATTATTATTATTATTATTATTATTATTAATGTAGTTATTATTATTGTTGTAATTATAATTATCATTGTTGTTATTATTATTATTATTAATGTTATTATTATGATGTATGACTTGATAAGTCCAAGCTATCGTTGTCGTGCCCAGGCTCCATCATAACGCGTGCGGACCTAAAGAACTACCTGGTCCTGGAGAAGACGCCGCTGGAGATCAGCCTGGACAACGGCGTGAGAGTTATCTCCCCTCCCCCTCCCGCTGGTGGGGCCGTCCTGTCCTTCATCCTGAACATCCTGGACGGTGAGTGCCTCGCTGTTGGAACACAAGTACAGATAACGATGATAATAATAAATAATAGTAACAATAATAGTAACAATAGTAATAATAATATTGATTATAACATCGATAATGATAATAATTATAATAATAATAATAACAATGATGATAACAATAGTAGGCTTTTTAATAATAATAATATAATATAATTGTAATAATAATAATTATAATAATAATAATAATAATAACAACAATGATAGGCCTAATAATAATAATAATAATAACAATAATAATAGTATTTGAGAATAAATACACGATTTTGGCGTGAGACCCACGAAAACACGACCCGTCTCTCACCTTCAACAATTTTTTACCTGTGTGATCTCACAAATTTTCATTTATCGGATTAAACAAAATCTTATTTGGAATAAAAATTACTATGACACAGGTCGTGATAGTCACAAAGACTCATCGTTGCAAAACCGCTTCCGTTTTTTCGCCGAAGTTTTGATCTGCCACATTGGCCCTAATATGCCTTCGCCAGTCATGTACTTGGCTCTCCTCCACTGGACACATTCAAATCTCTCGGAAAAATTCTACTTGGATCTCACTATAACTGTCCCCGTCATTTTATTGAAGAAAAAATCTGAAATTATGCTAAATGAGCTGAAGAATGTGAAATTATGCGATTCTATTAATTTTAACAAAGAATGATGAAGAAAAATAATCAGAAATTATGCAAAAAATGATCAAATTTTGGTAAATTATGCGAGGTGCATAAAACCACGGGGACAGCTAAACAAAAGCTTTCATCTGAGGTTGGCATCTCTGGTGATAAGAGAAATAATAATTGAATGCATTATTAATAGCCCTACGCTTTTTCATATCGTCTGGATGTGCCCGGACTGAGAGAGATACAACATCTCAACAGAAAGACCGAGATATTTGAGAAATATTCTCCCCTGATCCTACTGGGAATTGAACTCGGGTCCATTGCGTGCGACGATGAAGCGCCTAACTACAACACCACAGACACAAATACTTAAAAAAGAACCCCCCCCCCCCCCCCCTCGCACTCAAACGAAAAAAGAAATCTTGCCCAGGTTTAACAAGAAACAAAAAAAAACAAACCCACTCGAACATAAAAATACCCAAACAAAACCTTTGCCCAGGTTTGGACCAGAAGATCACTCTCGTTTTCCTTTCCTCTTTTTTTCCTCCCAGGCTACAAGATGACCAGTAGAAGTATTGCTGACCAAACAGAAATGAAAAAGCCAGAATAGGCAAAATTGCTGGGAGTTTACAAGAAACAACCCCCC